>NC_048228.1:62194093-62494093 GCF_002007445.2 Ailuropoda melanoleuca | reverse complement strand
AGTTATCTGTGGGGGTTTTTTTCTTCTTTTTTATCATAGAATTTTACACATAAAGATTGCTGTTTGCTTTTTAAGTTACATTTAAAATACTCAAATATGACAATCTGTGTCAAAACTAATATTGTTTTCACTTGAGAGTAATTGTAGAGTATAATTTCATCATATCAAAAAGCACAGGAAGAAATAAAATTATTTACCTTTTTGGCAAAATACAGGAACACCATGAAATAAACCATTTAAAGGTTTATTCTGACTTGGTCTGCAGAAACTATCTAGTATGTTTATTGGGGAAGAAATCCGCTGTACTAAAAACTATTCCTGGTCTTAAAGTATATGAAATGTTTGTTTTCTTTTATTTATACAGTATCTTCATTTTTGGAAACAATATTTTTTGATCAAAATAATTTTACTTTAGGATTCAGTTGAGGTCTAGAAGGTAAATAGATTTATGGAGGTAGATTATCTTCCTTTTGTTATTTCTCAGATGAGAGGACTAACTGGTGGGTGCTAATAAAGACTATTGTTAGTAGTGACAGAGTCAGCATAATTAAAATCAATTCACCTCTCTTAGAAAAGATAATTTTGAAATTTGTGTACTTTCTTAGAAAAGGCATGCCCTACTTGTACAGTAACTCAGAGATGTATGCTTGCATGTGTATGAGTTCTATTTGGATATGGCAATAAAATATTATGGGAATACAGATTACTTCACTGTCCTATAATCTTTGTTGATTCATTTTATGGAGCAACAGACAACATTTTTTAGATACTTTGCTATGGTGAGTGGTAAATCAGTGATACTTGCAGTAGTCAGGGGATAACAAAGGAAGGAATATAAATGTGATTCCAGATGTATTCCCACTTGTGAGGCTAATTGATTTTGAGAGGTTAGCTAACGCTTAGTTCTATAGCCATGATATATTTATTAATTTATGGGCCATTAATCTAGGGAGCTGGCCAACTAAGTAGTTACCCTGTTAAATAATGACACTATAAATCCAGGTAATTCCTAAATATTTCACTATTTACATTATAAATTGAGCTAGCCACAGGATTTTCAGTTCTCTTGTCAGCTTGCGTGTGTGTGTATGTGTGTAAGTGACTAGACACTGGTAAATTTTTACTTTAAAAATATTAATAACTTTGTAGCTATGCTGTCATTTTCTCATATGAGCTCAACTGTTGCTAGGTTATAGCCAAACACCTGATCCACTGTGCATAATCCCTTTAGATTGAGCTAAGGATTCTGAGGTTATATTTCTCCAGTACTAGACCTTCAGACTAGTGTAACTGTGACTAAATAATTCCTCAAAATTAGTGTTCATATGGAGACTATGGACATCTTAATATTAACTGTTTCGGTAATTTTCCTTTCCCTTATTTTAGTTTCATCATGTATCAAAATTAATAATTCTGATTCTAGAGGAGACTGAGGCACTGTGATAACTGAGGAAAGCCACAACATTGTGTTCAGAGGAGGTAGTGTTAGCATTTATACAAGAGGTGAGTGCATTTATATAAAATTTGTTAAATAAAAAATTGAATGTGACTCCTTTTGCTAAAATAAACAAGATCTTTTCTCATCCTTTGGGTTGGTAATCTCTAATTTTAAGGGAATGTGTACAGATTATGTATTGTATAATTTATACTATATATTCACCTCGAACAAATATAAACATGCCTGAATTACTGTAAGGAATCACTGAGAGGAACAATGCTATAATTAAATGAGTAAATGAGTAAGTAAAAACTTCATTTTTCTTTAAAACCTTTGTTGACCATAGAGAAAGAACATAGTTTGTAATATTCTGAAAATTCTGAATTTATAGAAATATTACATGAAACTGCATATTTTATATGCATTGTATATACACTCATACAGGTATACATACTTATGCACTCACATACTGTATATTATTATATAACTTTGAAATTAATCTAATTGTACATATAAATGTACAGGTGACAAAATAATTTTCCCTCTACTCTTCTGAGTGATTGGCTGAGACCCCCCCCCATAATAAAATACAGTTAAACAAGAGAAAGACAAAAAGAAGTTTATTAACATGTTTTTCCCATGTACACATGGGAGATACACAGGGAAACATAAGTAACTCTTTGTGGTGGCCTAAGCCACCACCTAAAATACCATTCTCAGTTTAATACAAAATAAAAGTGTGAGAGGTCAGTTAGAGGAATTTACCAAGAAAAGCAAGATAAACAAAGGTAGAATTTGTTGTGAAAATTTAAGTTGGTGTCTCTGCATTGATTAAGATTCTGTTGTTATTTAATCATCCATCTAATCCTGGTAAATGAAGATTTTCTTTATAAATGTAAATATCTCTTGCAAAAGAGGAATTTCTCCACTTTAAGAGCTTCTTCTGTATGTTCTATTTCTCAAAATAATCTGCCCAAAACAACCATTATGCCAAAAGGACATATTTGGGGTACAATATTCTGAAAGTTACCAGTCCGCTAAGGGAGAAATCAAACAGCCACTTTTGTTAGATGGATTAAATTTATTAAACACCATGAATTTTGGAGATAATTATTTTAGATGTTTAAGATAAATATTGATTATAGATATGGAATAAGTGATTGTCTAGGGAATAGACGCAATAAACATAGGAGCAGCAGCTTAGTAACATTAGAAGGCTCATACACATCATTCACTCATTAATCCATTTCACCAAATTGGTTGACCCCCTACTATAGAAACAAAGATTCATTATAATCTTGTCTTTCAGAGTTCATTACCGATTACTTTCTTTACTATCTAATCGGTAGTTTAGGTAACTGGTTACAAATATTTGATTCAGACTTTTTAATCTAAAAGTATTCTTTATTTAAAAAAGAAAACAAAACAAAAACAAAAAAGGAAATCATTAAAAGATTGCTAAACTTTGCATCACAAACTGAAACATATTTTTCTTTTTTATCTGTAAAAGTTCTGTGTCATTTGTCTCTGTTATATCAAAGCCAGAAATATATTAGACTTTGCATTCCTCCCCAAATTACTTTTCTGTCAAGCTTCTTCCCCCTTTTCATTTGTTCTTCATATTGTGTACTATCTTCAAACCCTATCTATTTGCATAAATGTTTGTGAAGAGTCTGTAGGAGAGGAAAACATTTCACTCTACCTTTCTATGTTCTTTTGGTTGGTTTATTAATTTAATTGACCTAAAACAGATTAACAAGAGAAAAACAAATTTAATTTTCTACAGCCATTCCACAAAGACATGAGAGACAGTCAGACAATTGAGGCTCATATGCCATCCTGCACTAAGGAGAAGGGGTTAGGAGTCTGGAGTTTCAAAGGAAGGGAAGACAATTCACAGGTGGATGGGAAGAGCAAATGTTTGGTTAACAAATGTTTGTCATGCCATGCAGAGACAATGGGACACAGAGCAGAATTTGAACAAAAATGTGCTTCTCAGCTTCCTGAAGCTTAACACACCTATGCGGTACACTCTGTAGTTTTCTCTGGTGATAGCTCCCTTCCTGGACCAGACCCTCTACTTAAATTCTTAGAGACAGTTAAGGGGGAGGTAAAAAGCTCTTTCCGAGTTTCTTGGTCCTTGATTGTTTTCAGCTCAAAATAATCCACATGCCAAACCAGCACATTTTGGGGAAGCTCACTCTGAACCCTTCAAGCCTGCAATCTGCCCAAAACCTTGTTAAGCTTTGGGAAACAAATTAGATAGATAGATAGATAGATAGATAGATAGATAGATAGATATACATATATAGATATATCTATCTCAATCTTTGCCTAGTAGGGGGAAGCACAGCTGTTTAATAATTTTGTAACTTAACTAAGGTGAGTTCACTCCTTGGTGAGGTATAGGTAGAGACTATACTAGGTGGAGTTGTCACACAAAAGAAACTATTTGCAGCAAATAAGATCATGGGAAATAAGTTCCAAAGTCATAACTCTCTGAGAAGGAGTGGGCTCCTTATGTTTAGGGTTAAGATGAATATTCAGAAAGGGGAGTTTTATCATAGTATATAGAGGTAGGCATAAGGTCACCTATATGTATGTACTCAGGAAACATATCTATACATGCAAAGTATGTTATGTTAATGAGATCTGTGCTTCTATGTAGGTGGAGATTTTTAACATTATCGCGTGGTAGAGGTAACCATGGGACACACCTTAGTCCATCTATGAGGTGTGAGTTGGTCCTCAAGCTCAAACTGGTCTGGACCAGTGTGGGAACTCTTCCTATTGTTTGACTCTAAAAGATAAGGTTAACATTCCTGTGGAGATGGAATAGAGTTATGGGTCTTGCTGGCGACAATTTCAATGCATGTTTTAGGTATTTAGTTTATTGGACCTGTGCCATTTAAATTATAAGCTGCATCCAATCACTTAGAAATGAGCATAGATTATGGGTGCAAATTTCATATTTCTATATCTTACCAAGTTGCCTGGCCAGGTTTCTTTTAACCAAAATTTATATAAATGTGTTGTGACAAAGGTGAAACAGCTGTTTCCGTTCTCCTTTAGTTTGAAATTCCAAACCCAAAGAAAGCATGTCTATGAACATAAGCATTTCCATACTTGAAACATATAACCCATATCAAAAAGAATAATAAAAATAAGCATAAATAAGTTTTCAATGCTATAGAAAAAAATGGAAAAATAGATTTTCAGACAGAGGAGAAAAGGAGAGATTTTTTTTTAGCTGGATAAAATAACACAACTATTAATTATGCTCCCATAAACATACAGTACTTCCCAGAATGCTAAATAAAGAAAGCTAACCAGTGTAAATTATTTAGTGTTAAAATAGATTCTTCCTCTCCAATTGATTACACCACTGGTCAACTGGGCGGTACTGTGATTTTGAATCATTATTTAACTTTTTTTCTCCCCATATGGACTTACTGATTATTGGCTGACCTCACAATATAATAAAAAGAATGATTATTTAGGTATAAAGAACAATTGTGGGCATAAAAGGAAATTTGCAATAATTCTAATTTATTGGGCACTTTTCTTTCAAGTGCTTAGCCTATTGTTCTAAACATCTCACCAGTGGAAGTATTTGGTTCATCAGTGGCTAGGCAAAAGGATGTTTTGTAGACTTGGTGAAAATTTTTCTAAACTTCTCAATTAACTTTTACAATTGACATCTTTGGGTTTTCAGATTTTCAAGCTCAAAGTAGAGTTAACAGCCCATTTTTAAATTAGCTTATGCAAATGAAGAGTATTTGAGCTGAAGCAACCAAAATTTGCATATCAATGCTATGCGGAATTTTCTTTATATTAGTGCTAGGGCAATGCCTCTACTTGATGGAGGGCTGAAGAGAATGTTTTTGAGTGAAAGCTGTTCAAAGGGGAAAAAAAAGTCAATTTTGTCAATCTTTGTTTTAGGAATTTATTGTAATCCTCATTAATTCATAAGATTATTAAGATACACTTTTAGCCTTCCCCAATTTGGAACGATAGGTCTTTAATAAGAATCTCAAAGTCATATTAGCTATATATTTTAATTGTAAATTAGACTTCCTTTTTTTACTTTTAGCAGTTTGATCCTACTTGCTTCCAAAGGGCAGAAAAAAATTTCCCTTCTTCCCTTCTAGGTTCTTTGGCTGGTGAAATTAAATTAAAATAAAACATTAATAGGAGAAAAACAAATTTGTATGTACAAGAACTCTGTAAAAATATGAGACCCAAGGTACAGAGTCAAATAATTGAAACTTATATAACATCATGAGCTAAAAGAAGGGGTAGGAGTCTAGGGATGCAAAAGGGAAAAAGGCCATTCACAGGAAGACAAAAGGGGATGTTTGGAAAACAAAGGTTTTCATGTTATCTCTGGTAATAGCTCTCTTCCTGGTACAGTCCCCCTTTCCAATATAAATTTAGGCAGTTGAGGGGGTGGTAAAGAGCTTTTTCTGAATCTGTAGTTCCTTAAAAATAATGAGTCTGAAATAATCCGTATGCCAAAGACACATATATTGGGATGAAAAAATAAACTTCCCTTTCATCCCACCTTTGAAACTTCAAGTAAGAATTTTCATAACCCAGAAGCTAAATTAGTAGATTGCTCCATTGAACTAATTTTGGTCTTAAGAATAGGTCAGTATAATGAAACATTTTGTGTTCTCATTCTGGGAGATGGACTTGCAGGTGGGCTTCCAAAATTAGGCTTGTATTGCCAAGCAATTGATATAAGACATTTCTATGGAAACAAAAGAAAAACGAAGGTTTAATGGTGGGAGCAAATTATAAATCCAGTGTTCAAATCCTGAGAGTTGCCAGTCAAGAATATTTATAGATGTCAGGCTCAAAGCATCTTAAGATGGAGTGAGAGCAGGCAGTGGTAATGTGATAGATTTTCCTGGTTTGCAGTTTGAATTCTCCTGGTGATCTTTCTGAGTGGCCACACAGCAACAGGTACACATATAAGCTATTGTGGTGATTTTTCTGAAATTTATATCAAATTGCCTCTCTTCAGTTTGCAGGGCTTTAAGAGAAAGGGCAGCTTTACTTCTCTGTGATTCAGGTCAAAGGGAGAAAATTGGAAATGTGAGCTTGGAATTTATAGTCAGATGAGGAAACTAGATGAATTCAGTATACATTCCAGCTTACAGGAAAACGATAAAACCTCAAAGACAGTTAACAGAACTAGAATCTGATATCCACAAGTGTGTACTAAAATTTTTACTGAAGCTTAATTTTTATCTCTAAAATCACCTTCATTTCTACCAAAGAGAGCCAAATTAAGAGTAATTTGTATGGAAAATAAGTTTTGTTTCAGTAAACTTTTCATCACTTAAATGGTGCAGCAAGAACAATGACTGATCATACAGGTGCTTTTAACTCTGCTATCCTGGAACTTGTAATCAGGAATCTCAGATTGGACTTTTAAAAGCCTCTTGAGATCAGGAAGCCAAGCTGAGGAGTTGCCATCAGATCTCCCCTGCAATAGCTATAGATTTGGGTGAATTCCTCTCTTCTCAAGGTCTGTAAAACATTCGGAGATTCCTGCACCTACAAGGAAGTGATCTTCATTACTCATCTGGTTAGGGTGTTGGAAGCTGTGTATAAAGTTGCCTGGCTGTTTTTTCCAAAGGGCTTTTATTGGCTTCTTAAAGTCAATCTAGCTCCTTAAAGCTACCTGACATATCTGATTCTATTTCAAATATGACATTCCAGTCAAAGCTTTGATAATATAACTAGTTTCTATTTGTGTCCTGTTAACAAGGAGAACAGATTCTTACTGAGCATATGCAAAATAAAGATATTGCCACAAATATAAGAATACTCACTACACGTTTTCAAATTCTGGTGGGATCAGTTAGGGAGAAAAAATTGTTTTATTCTTCTTTTATTTTAAGCTTTACTTATTTATTTTAGAGAGAGAGAGAGAGCAGGAGTGGGAGGAGGGACAGAGGGTGAGAATCTTGAAGCAGACTCTCTGCTGAGCTCAGAGCCCGACTTGGGGCTCCATCCCAGGACCTATGAGAACAGGACCTGAACCAAAACCAAGAGTTGGATGATCAAGTGACTGAGCTACGATGTGCCCCAAATTGTTTCATTCTTGTTCACAAATATATATTTGCTCTAAAACTATACTTAGCTTAAGAGGAAAAGTTTCCTCAAATCTGGAAAATAAACATGAAAGAAAGAACCAGCAGTTTCAAACAGAAAATCATAAAAAAATTATAATCATCATTAGTTTATTCAGCCCCATGCAATTAATTCTTGCTGATCTTGATCTGTTGTTAGCAGTTTCATGAATCCAGTTTTTACATTAGGAAATTTTAAAATTCCTACCCAGTTCAACTGTATGATCTTAGATTATCAGAAACCTGTACTTAAGGTTCTTTCCATGAATCTCACTGAAGATAAAGCAGTTTTGCAAAAGCATCAGAGTAAAACAACAACTGTAAATGACAAAAGACTTAAGAGTGACCATGGTTAAAGATCTGATGAGTATTCATTTTAATACATTTGACAATGATATTTGCTTGTTTCTGTGACATACAGCATTTTAAGGTAATAACTTAAATTATGACCAATAACATTATACCAAAACACATCAGATTACCCAGACTTTCATACATCTTTTAGAACCCTTATATTAGTAACAAATATTCACATAAATATAACCTAAAAAAGCTCAGCATCACTTATTTGACAATGCCTCCTCCATAATTTAACATATCAAGTAAGTGTAATTAATGTAACATCTCTTTTTATAAACAGAGAGAACAAATCTTTTGAGGTGTTTTAGGGATGCTCTGGAAAATCCTAATGTTAATTCCAGGTCCAAAAGACTTTATTTAGAATTTAATTTGGGAAATGCATCAAAAAATATCAAAAGCTTGGGATTCTTGACAAAATAAAGATCACAGATCATTATGAAATAATGCATAATTATCTAATTAACCAAAGTGATTGTAATAGATTGCAGTTGCAAATACAAAAAGTTAACAAGGTTGTAAGCAATACTTGGTTCTTTTAACATTGAGAAGACTCAATTTTCTTAAATAGTCAGAGGCCTGATTAAAGCAATAGGAATTTATTTTTGTGAGAAACAAAATCCTTGCTTTCTAGAAAGATTACTTAAGAAGTAAAGGAGAACCTTTCAAAATATCTTAATATCAAGAGCAGACCAGCAGTACAGGAAGTCGTTGTTCTTTTAGCAGATAAAAGAAAATTGTTGTAATTTTACATAAACATACTATTAATTTTAAAGCTTTTAATTTTATATAACCCTTATAATAAACTCATTCAGCTATAGCCAACTTGACTATACAAGGTAAGATTCTCTTTCTTTTTCTCTCCTCCCAATTTTCTATTTAATTTTGTCCTTTATTCTCCCCTTTTCCATTTTGAAATAAACAGTTTTACTTTAGAGCAAATTCAGTTCCTTTTCCTTTAACAAAAATACATTTCCTTATCCCATAACTTTTTTCTTTCACCCAAAGACACATCCTGGTTTCCTTGCATACAGAGTTGTTTCCCTTATTATTTCTAATAGTTTTATTTACATATATTAATTAGAATATTAACTCTTAGAAACTTAATTTCTAGCAAAACTAAAAAGTAAGTAATTAAAAACTGTTATACCACCATTCTTTTGATTGGCAAATTCATTAATATATTTCACAATTTCTAGAAACATGTACTTCCTCATAGTATAATCTTTTAATGTGGGATAAGGTATGTTTACTAATAGGCCCAAATGTTTTTCATTTCTCTGTGAAAAAAAAGCCCAAAGTAGATATATTTATGTTCAATAATTGATGTTTCACTCTTTTATCTTATTTGCAAATAATCTACATATTTGATGAATTTCTCTCATTTCACTTAGCAAAACTCTAACATTTTATGTTACCAAAAACTAGTTGGAAGGTCTTTTTAAGTACATATCCCTTACAATATAATTGTACTAAAAAGTTCACAAAACTCTTAACCCCACTTATGTCTACCTAACTCACTTACTCCCAACAGTTGTTTAGATGACTCACAAAACCTTCATGAGACATTAGACAAAGTCAGCTATCATCCTGTTATTTTTCTTGCTGACAAATTTTGTAGGAGATAAAACATGAACTTATTTAAGTAGTAAACCCAAGCAGAATAAAAGTTGTATGTGTGTATTGTGTTCAATGTTGATAACTCTAGAGGCAAGTTTGTCATGTTTGTTTTAATTAAACCAGTGAACTTAAATTAGTTTTGATACCAAATATTTTTCCAGACCACATGAACCTGAAAAAGATTTGGGTTAATTTCTGTTACGTTTTTGAGAACTCTAGAAATAATTTTTTAAGTGCTTAATTTTAAGCCAGTTAAATAGAGCTCTTTAGAAATTAGTTTTGGCAGTACCATCCCGGGGTATAGACATATCACAGATCTGTAACATACATATAGAGACACACATAAACTTACAGAGAGATACAAACAGATCTTATAGCTGCTGTTGTAAAATTTTTGTCCTGAGATGGTTACGATAATGCAGAACACACTACTTTATAAAAGAGGAGTTTGATTCAAACTGTGTTTCTGGCAGATGGAATAAATTAAGGTTACCTGTTTAGATAGCTAAAATTTTTAGTAATATTTGTGGAGAAGACATTTAAGACTTTTTATTAACCCAGTTTTCCATCTGATGCTAATTCCTCTCTAAATTTAGTAGGATCTTTTTAATGTCGAGGCTAACTGGCTTTATAATTTTAAAAAATTGCTGATGTCCAGGGGACATGAATTCTTCAGATGGGGCATCTAGGATGCATTTGCAAAAGACGTTGCACTGGAAAGCGTGAAGCTGGTAGAATGTGATCCTAGAGTCCTGGAAAGTAGAAGTTGTAAGAAATAGCAATGTGAGGGGCGCCTGGGTGGCTCAGTCGTTAAGCATCTGCCTTTGGCCCAGGGCTTGATCCCAGGGTCTGGGATCGAGCCCCACATCAGGCTCCTCCGCTGGAAGCCTGCTTCTTCCTCTCCCACTCCCCCTGCCTGTGTTCCGTTCCTCACTGACTGTCTATCAAATTAAATAAAATCTTAAAAAAAAAAAAAGAAAAAGCAATGTGAATTTTACTGCCTTACCCCAGGTATTTCTGTTAAATTCACTTCCTGGTATTCAGCATTTATATGAGTAGCCTATTTATCCTGGGCTTGGATATCAGACTGGGGTGCTTTTTGTAAATCTTGTAGAAAAAGGGAAGCTAAAACAGGATTTGAGGCTGGATTTTGAGAAGGGATTTACATTGGATGTCAACATTAATTTTTGTTTCATGTCTAATTTCTGTTCTTTCTTCTTGTTAAAGGAGTCCCTAAGGCTTGCTGTTCTACTTCTCTGTGTTTTCTTTTTAATTTGGTCTTCACATAGGTACCAATAGAAATTGTTTTCTTTTAAATGTAGTCAATTCAAAGAATCCATTATCTGGACATTGATGAGCAGGGTCTTTTATTAATCTCAGTAGTGACTCAAACCAATAAACCTTTTTATGGCTTAACCATGCGTGTAAGAGGTATCCTTAAAGGATAGTACAAAAGATGCAGTTGTCAGCAAGATCCAGAAAGTTCTCTTTCAGAATTAGCTTAAGAAAGCAAAGATCTTCTTTGTCACAGGCTTTAAGAATTGTATAATGAAAATGAGGTCTCTGGTCTCCCATGAGAATGTGAGATGCCTCCAATCACAGACCTGCTGATCTGTGAGACCAAGCAGATTCTAGTGGATTCCAGCACTAACACTACAACAAAGGTTGAAATGACAAAAGGCCCTTATGTACTGGGACCCCTGATGACAAATTGCCCTAAGAGCTGGTACAGTAGGTGAAGAGAGAGGGTGCTACTTGTGATTTCATGTCTCAGGAACTCAGTCTACTTAACTGTCCCCCAGGATGCATGCCAACTGCATGCACCTTCTGGCTAGTGGAGAGGAGAGAGAATATTCTTACTGGGCACAAAGCCAAGCTCTCTCTCTATAGAACAAGATAAAAAGGAAAACCTCATCTATTCTTATTTATTTATGCATTTATTTATGTATTTATGTATTTATTTATTTAAATATGTGCATTAAGAGCTTTAGCTAAGATTTGGGTCTCTTGAAGCCAAACTAATAGCTGAGAAGAATGCGCTGCTAGGTGGGGGATTGTGAGGTGTTTTACAGAGTACCTCATTGCATGGACATTTTCTTGAGGCTGGTGGATGACCTAGTGTCAATCTAACTCATTTCATGACCAGTTTATCTTAACATGAGAGTCTTCGAATTAGGTGGTGAGTGCCCTATAGCTTCTAAGTGCTCAACCTGTGCCCATCAGTACTGTGCCTTTGACTTCCAAGATGTCCCTTAGCAACAGCCTTTATCTCTTTTGCATATTAACCCACAGCAACGTTTATCTACACAGGTGCTGGTCTGGTGAGAACAGCTCCCAAGATAGAGATATAGGGACACCTATGCCTGAGTTCTATCCTATGACTTTCCTTCTTAGGACAAACAAAATAACAAACAGAGACAAAGCAAAACAGTGACCATCTCAGGGATGAAAAGGATCAATAAAACAAGAGTGCTCAAAACAAATATTTATCAGAGTTGCTGTACCCAAGAAACTACTTCCCAAATATTTTTTTTTTCCTGCTAACCTCAATTAGAAAAGAAAAAAGGTAGGGGTGTGTATAGGACTCTCACTTCTGCTGGACCCTGCAGGCAGAGATCTGGGAGGTTGCTGTGGTAAGAATTCTTACCATCTGCCAGCTCTGTGTCCTAAGTCCCAGGATGTCTCAGCTGCAGCAGCCTCAAAGTGAGCAGTGTGTAGTCCGTGAGTTTAGTCCCTTCATGGTCACCTACTGTAGGGGCTGGAAAATGTTCCATTCTTCCCTTCCAGGGTCATTGGCTGGTCTAATTAATTTGATATAAGATAGGTGAACAGGGGAAAAACAAATTTTACACATGCAGGAACCCCATACAAATATGAGACCCAAAGTGTATCCAGGCAATTGAAGCTTATATAATATGCTGAGCTAAGGAAAGGGTAAGGGTCTAGGGACACCAAGGTGTCATTAACAGGAAAGGGAAACAAGATGTTTGGAAACAAAGATTACCCTGTTATGCCTTTAGAGTCTTAGGTTAGAAGGTATTTCTGGTAATAGCTCTCTGGTACAGGCCCCCTTTCCAATGTAAATTTAGGCAATTGAGGGGGAGGTTAAGAGCTTTTTCTGAATCTGTAGTTTCTTAAAAATAATGAGCCTAAAATAATCCTTATGCCATAGAAACGTATATTAGGGTGACAAATTCTGCTGCACTTCAACTTATTAAAGTTTCTCTCCTAAAATTAGCTGTTTGCTTTTTCTCATTTATATTGATATTTTCTACAACCTATTTCCTAACCACCATTTGTGTGTGTGTGTGTGTGTGTGTGTGTGTGTGTGTGAGAGAGAGAGAGAGAGAGAGAGAGAGAGAGAGAGAGACCAGGGGGAGAGACACCAGGAGAGAGATGAAGATTGATTTTGTATCTAAATGTTTAAAAAACTGTTAGTGGCCACACTGACTTAAATTTCCGTTAGTATAGGGAAGACAAAACTTTCCTCTGCTCTCTTAGATTCAGAGGTTGGAGCCTCTCAGTTCAACTGAAGAAAGACAGATTAGCAGCAGAAAAGGTTTATTTCATATGCATGTGGGTGTATAACAGAAATGAAGTGAGAATCTCAAGGAATTAATTAGTTCAGGGGCTTATATACCATTTTAACAAAGCATGAAAAAGTATGGAAAAGACCTTAGAGAAAAAGGGCATTCAGGCTTCTGGGGCAGGAGTAGTTGGGAGAAGTGACTCAGAATACAGGTAAGGAGGGTCCTTTGTAAGGTTTAGTATGCAGACTCCAGTCCTCTCAGGTGATAAGAGTTGTTCCCTGAGTAGTTCTCTTATTCCTGGTAAGGGAGAGAAGGACAGCTTTACAAATGGAAATTTCCTTTAGAGATGAAAATTTCCTTTACAAAAGGGAAGTTTAGTCCTTGCTTTTCTGTAGAAAGTAGGAGGGCAGAGAGCTCCTCCAGTGTTTGCTGCTTCTTAATTACCTTCAGCTCAAAATAATTCTTATGCCAGTGTGGCATATTTTGGGGTGACATATTCTGATGCCCTTCATTTGCTTTAGAATGTCATTAAATGTCCAGTAAGAGAAATGTCTTCTAATTTGTATAGCCATGTTTTAATTTTAATAAATTTTACCTCTTTATTTCCCAGCTTAAAGGTAGCAGGCACCTTTTTCTTGGGGAATGCAAAAGACATATGAAGTGATTAAAAAAAATAATAAAGTCAAGATTGTATAGATTCTACCTTTTTTCAGTAAACATTGAGTACCACTATGCTCCAGGAGGTATTCTAGATGCAGAGAACACAGGAGTGGGATAGGGATAAACAAGAGACAGAATATTCTGCTCAAATGAGAAGGAGTTCTAGGGAAATGCCTAGCAGAGAGAGGGGGAAATTTTGAAAATATGGTTTAAAAACATGGTAATCATATCTCCCTAAGTACTATGGAGAAAAATAGGGAAGGAGAGAGGGATTGCTGGTATATGGGGATGTTGCAAGTATAAAGCATCTACTCAGAGGATATCTCAGTAAAAAGATGACTTCTGAGCAATGACATATCTTGAGAAAGAACATCATTGTAGGAAAAAAAAAAGAAGTGAAAAAAGCTGTGAAATGGGAGTATTGGGGGAACAGCAAGGAAATTGGTGTAACTAACAGACCGAGCAATGACCTGGGCACTGGGGAATGGGAGAGTTTTGGAGGTAGGAGTGGTTGTGTGTTGGGGGGATTAGTTGAGGCTGAGTAAGGGCTTTGGGTCTCAGAAAAATGAGAGGGCTGTGAGGAGAGCCATAATATGATTTAACTTTTATTTCTAAGGATCCCCCTGCCTACTGTATAGAGTATCTATTGCAGTGGGGAAGGGCCTTCCTTATTTTCAAATAAAAGGTTTTGCTACACCCCTATAGCTGCACACAGATTCCTACAGGGCCAGGAGATAATGTAAAGGACTAAAGCTAAGTGTTGAAAGTGGCTGGGTGTTCAGATGATGAAGGGCAATAGGTACTCAGTGCTCAATCCTCAGTGCTGAGGATTTCAGGCAGTGGTGAAGCCCAAGCATGACAGTTCGAGGGTGCCTGGTTTGGAGGGAAGTCATTGTTCACCTTCGGTTTTTACAGTGTAGTAACGTGGGCCCAAGCATTGCTAGGTCTTTACATTTTTTAAGAGAAGACAAAATAGGAATTTTTTTGTTGAATCTCCTGATTTTTAGAAGTATGTTCACTACCTGATATTTAAAGCACTCTACGGTCCATTACTGTCAGGGCGATTAAAACATTTCTAAGGGTTGGATTTACCAGAAAGTCTCCAGTTTGCATTTTCTAACCTACGGTAGGATAAATCAGATAGTTTCAACACAGTAAATAGGAAGTATAATAAAGAGGAGGAGTGAGAGATCAGCCCCTAAATTCAGATCTTTTCTGGTGAAAGGCTTATCAACATTTTGTTCTTAATCTCTAGTCATAATCCAGTAGTGAGTATGACCTAAATTAAAGCATTTTGCCTTAATGATTTTTTTTAAAGATTTTATTTATTTATTTGCCAGAGAGAGACAGCCAGCGAGAGAGGGAACACAAGCAGGGGGTTGGGAGAGGAAGAAGCAGGCTCCTAGTGGAGGAGCCTGATGTGGGGCTCGATCCCAGAGCACCGGGATCACGCCCTGAGCCGAAGGCAGACACTTAATGACTGCACCACCCAGGCACCCCATGATTTTTAATTTGCTATCAGATTAAAATGTGAATAGCGGGAACACTCATACACGTATATAATCTAAAACAAATTTCCATTATGTGTCCTTTGTGGATGCTGGTACATTTGTTTTAATTACAAATATGACATTGATTCACAGATGTCAGGTACCAGGAATTGCTGGAGTCCATAGACTCACTATGTGGTTTTAGTAAAAATAAGGCAGTAAAAGTAGATAACCTTATCAATGTGTACCCTCCTCAGAGTTGGGCATTTCAGTGATGGCACCGACTGTTCCAGGGGATGGAATTGCTTTACAGTGGCATTTATAAGTCATTACTAATGTAAAATTCTCCAGCAGGCTGGCTGCCTGTCTTTCACTCTGTAATGCTAAAGTGCTTTAGGTCTCCAGAGTGGGAATTCATAAGAGCACTTAAAATCTAACCTTAGGAATCTCTCAAAGGGTGTGGTTTATTTAGTATAAAAGTATATGCTTTGGCTATTTTACTTTAAATGATTGATCATTTTTTCACTGTTTTTTTTTTTCTTAATTTTTAGGGGTTTTTATTATAGTACAAAATTTATTAAGGAACTATGATTAATTCTAGCAGTGTTTTATGAGAGGGGGATTACAGGTTGCCTTCATAAGAATATTTACAAACAGTTGATACAATAGGGATCCTTACCTTAAAAACCTTGTGTAGGACTTATGGGTAAAAACAGCAATCTTTATATGGTGGCTTGTGAAATATGATTTAAAAAGCATTCCAAGTTTTGGGAATGTCAGAATGTATATCTTGCATTTTAGTACCCCTATTGCGTTAGTTCAAAATTCTGGATTATTGATTTATATTCTGTCCTATAGCAATATCTTGAATTTTCTGGCTTCAAAATCTGAGAAAAGTATAGTTGAGTAGAGGTTTTGATAGAACTGAAACACTTTTTAATCATTTTTCTTATGTGTTTCTGGCTCCTTTCCTTGTAGACTTTTCTAGTGTGTGTTGGATGCTGGTTTTAGAGGCTGAGTAAGAAAAGATTGCATCTTGAAATTGACATTTAGCCCTTGGTAAACCTCTAACCCACAATATTGCTCCTGGTTCCACTGTCTCTTAGGGATGGTGATGGTGGTGATTGTGATAAGTAAGGAGCTAAAATAAAACTCCCTGTTTTTCAAAAAATCTTATAGGATTCCTACCATGGGGCCATTTTATTTTAAAGAGGGATCCCATTAAGCTTCTGGCAGAAATGCGTACCTTTTTCTAGGCCACGGAGAACATACTTGACATATCTGAATCTTTTTTAAAGTTTTATAGTGTCTGACTTGAACCTTCTGAGTCTTCTTTTCCCATTGGTAAATGTAGATTATAGTAACCCTTTGGGTTATCATAAGAATGAAAAAAAACATACTATGTGTAAATGATGATTGTATTGAAGATTAAACAAGAATAGTGCTCAGCACAGGTACTGGTGAAAAATATGGGTTTTGTCATAGTTAGGCATTATTAGGTCCATTCTGTGCTGTGTTTGGCACCAAGCAAGCTCTCTGCAGCGGACACTCCTTCATGATCATCATCATTACCACCATCACCATCTCTAACCACTGTAACTTTCTTACTACATAAAATTCCAAATGTTTTTCTGAATAATAAGTAATCTATTTGTAGTCAATGAATCCATGGCTAAGAACTGTTTTTCAGTCCCTTTTAATTTTTGCGTGATGCCTTGAATGTCTTCTGTCAGTTGCCCTCCTTTTCCCAATATAAGCTGCTTTTGTTTATGGCCTGGCTAGATACTTAAATAAAAATTGGAAAATGAAGAAGTTTAAACATGGAAGCTTGGATTGCACGCACCGTGACATTTAGTATGATTAGGCTGGATTTGGCTCTTACTTGTACACTAATAGTCAGTACATCTGACACATTGGCAGTAGGTTTTTCCAGCACAAATGTTCATGCTTTATAATATTTTGTACTTCGTGTGTGGACATATTTGTTATGTGTTACTTTTTTTTCTGGCAGTACCATAAGGGGATGAAAGTGTGACTGAAAATGTAGGAAACAAGAAAGGCATGGGTAAAATATTTGTGCCTTTCTTCTCAATTTGCTTATGTCCATATTTGTGTGCATAATTCGGTGACCTAAAGAGGAAATAATAAGGTATTTATGCACAAGCACAATCGTGTTATTTTTCTAGTCTAGCATTATGCATGTTTTATGGAACAAAAATTAGTTTTGAAGGAAGAAAATATGATCCTCAGTGTACTTACTGCTCCCTGAGCATGCCATATCCATTCATGCCTATTCACTCAACATGGAATTTTCTCCTTTCTCTTTAATCCTTAACCATCCCCCTCTGATTCACATGGCAAATTTTTAATTATCTTTAAGGATTCAGCTTCAAGATTCATTACTTCCTAAAGAAGCCCTCCTGTGCTATGACTCCTTCCCTGGCTAGACAGCATTGCTGCTCCTATGGCCTGCCGTGCACAGTTCTCGTATGGCACTTATTTGTCTGGAAACAAAATAGAACTCCAAACTGGGGAGAAATGCTGAAAGTGCCTTTGTGTTGTTATTTCAAACCTCAGGTGCCTAGCATGGTGGCGAGGTTGTCATTTGCAATAAATACTTGTTTGTTTTATGAGATAATGAATGTTAAATATCTTTTATCTCTCTAGAGATAATCTTTTATCTAGAGATAATCTAGAGATATATCTCTCTAGAGATAATCTTTTATCTAGAGATAATCTAGAGATATATCTCTCTAGAGAGAATCTTTTATCTCTCTAGAAATCACTTGGAATATAACATCATTCCCCTACATTTCAAAGTAGACATTGTAAATCTAATGGTAGTCTGATTGTATTTGACATTTAAATAACCAAGAGATCTACATTTCCAAGAGTCAGATTATTATATCCTAAAACTGTTGTGATGATTGGGGTTGTCTTCTGGGGAATGCTGGGATAATCTGAGTACATAAAGCAATATGGTGGATATTGCCTTTGGAGATCACTAAGTGGGTAGAGCTAGAGAAACACAGTATTGATGAATTTATTCAATATTCCAAATTCCGTTGAATTTGTTTATTATTTTTTTACTGTAATTTAAAGACATGAGAGATAATCTACCCATATATAGCAACCTACAGAAGCTTTTTATCTCCATCTGGCTGATTCCATATGATCTCCCACACTGTGTAGGGCCTTCTATATATGGATCTCCTTACTGTGGTAATAAGACAATGGGAAAGAGTTAAGTCATAGGTTTGTTTTCATTGTCACTAATATCGAGATTTAATTAAGGTTTATTTAAGGTTGGAGCAATTTTCTTTAAGGTAAAATGGCATGGTAACTTGGGTTGCCAATAACTTGAGAAAAGTATCTGGACTATGGAGAAAGATATGCTATCATATAGATAAATAAACACAGTACCTTTTATTTTAACTGCCCTCAAGGTGCTTAAGGAGTAGGAGTGTGCTTTATTAATAATACTGATCAGTACTTACTGTAAGCTCTTCCATCAAATTTTTTCCCATCTAGGAAAAATTAATTCTGCCGTTCAAGACTCATTTCTGTTAGGATGCATGTTGAATAACTTATTTGGTAGTAGATAAAAGAGAAACTAACTCTGCTTATCTTCCATTATTTAACAATGCTATTTGAACATAATTTTGAAAGAACATATTCCATTTCCAATTGTCTAGTTTAGGAAAATTGTTGAGAAAGTAATGCATGTTTTTAGAAGATGATAGACCTTCTAATTATCGAGATGCAATTATTTCAACTGGTATCTCATTTGTAATCTCATTTAACTCTAGGTACATTAGGTTTCCTAACACCTCTTCTCCAGGAAGAAAAATGAGTAATTTACTGCTTTTTTTAAAACAGATGATTCAGGAGGCTGGGGAAGGAGGAAAGACAAAAGTATCCTCAGGATATTTGACTTAACTCTAGATGAATTTTGAATACCTGAAATTTCCATAGCCTTAGGCTAAATAAATATTGGTCAAGGTCTTGTAGAGAAAGCAAATATTCTCTGCACATGTTTCTCTCTATTATGAAACACACTGTTGTTCTATTTCTATTTCAGAGAGACTTATAACCTGTAAATTTCATTAAAATTCCATATATATGAATTATTATTTTAATTCTGAGGTTGACTTTAGAAATTATTTTTAGCTAGATGATCTCATTTAGATCTCATATATAGAAGATCTCATTTAGATCTCATATATATATATCACACAACTATGCTATATAGCATAGTGTTAATTCTTGTCATGCCATCTATCCTGTGGTTCTGCAAATTCTAAACTCAGGCTTGCCTGAGTGCATTTATTATTCATAAGGTGGCCATAGCTCTGTGTTAGTGTTTTAAGTAGACTTCAAATTTATATTTCATTTGTATTTAATCACATATTATTTTGGCACTATTGGTGATGATAGAGGTTAATAAATCTTGCTGGACTGACAATAAGTTGGAACTAAAACATAAGGCCAAATCAATGGAACTTGGATATATCAGTTTATTCATGTCATCTGTTCAGTGTACTTTGATTGGAGGTCTATTAATATTAGCTGTAATACTGCTAGAATGAAACTGTTTTCCCCCTGATTTGCTTGATTATGTATGGAATTATAAACTGTTTTCTTGAGATTTATGATTTCCAATTCATAGTTTTGAGGGGAGAAGTCTAAAAATGTATTGATTCTAGGAAAGGGAAGATGAGAGGATTTGCCAAAAAAAACATTAAACTCCAGGAAGTTTGTTAGTTTGTTAGGACTGCTGTAACAAAGCACTGCAGACTGGTGGGCTTAAACAACAGAAATTTACTTTCCCACAGTTCCGGAGGCCACAAGTCCGAGATCAAGGTGTTCACGGGTTTGGTTCCTTCTAATGTCTGCCACTGAAGGGGCTGTTCTAGTCCTTCCTTTTTGGCTTATAGATAGTTCTCTTTTCCCTGTTTCTTTATGTACTCTTCCCTCTATGTGTGTCTCTGTGTCCAAATTTCCTCTTATAAGGACATCAGTCGTATTGGATTAAGCCCCATCCTAGTAATTTCATTTCAACTTGATTATCTTTGTAAAGATCCTGTGTCCATATAAGGTCACATTCTGAGATCCTGGGGGTTAGGTCTTTAACGTAGGAATTTTATCAGGAGACACAATTCAACACATAACAGAAAAGAAAAGTTGAATTTTGGGGGAAAAAAATCTGATTTTCTTTTTTTGTCTGGTAGGGCTATACTTGCTATTTGAAGGTAATTTTTAAAATATAAACTTTTTCTCTTGGTATCTGTGGTATATGAGAGGAGATTTATAAGATATGTTTTGACATAGGACTCAATAGTTTTAATGTGTCTGGTAAAGATAAGATAGGTAGGATTAATAAATAAAATTAAGTGTTAAATGTAACATGCAATTTTGATAATTTATGCAAGGAAGTTTATCTTTACTTAAAGAATATTTTTTGATAATTTAGTGTAAAATTTGTACCATTTTTACTGTCATTAGCAATGCACGTGTGCCCATTTTATTCCCTTTGATTGTTATAATTTTTAAATGTTTTTTTTCCTCTGATGAGAGCTGAGCTATTTGCTCAACAAAAAATATAGCATCATAATTTATACAACATGGACCTGCCCATATTGTATCATCAATCACCTATTCAACTTGGACTCTAAGCTTAAAGAACATTATTAATCATTTACTTTATTTCCCATGTTTAATGATAAGGAAATAGATGCCTGAAGCAGAGAAGGTACTTGCCAAATGCTATGCAATTAGTAAAAAAATGTAGGGCAAGAACCCAAAAATTATAGAATAAAAATTCAACTAATTTTACAACTTTAAATGACCTTTGAGTTCATCAACTGTAATTTTCCAGATGAGGGAACTAAGGCTCAAAGAAGTTATATAATTTGTCACAGTCATACAGTTAGTTCAGTGGTAAAGTAAATACTGAAATTCAAATATAACTGGTATACTCGTTTCCAAATCAATTCAAGCAAGTTTAGTGTCAAGGGATGTTTTAGGGGCCTTAGGAAGCCTAAGCTTCATCATCCCATCCCCCAAAAAACACTAGATATATATAACTGCCGAAAACATTTAAGCAAATGCATACATAAGTGGGAAAAGTAGGCAGAGTATCTACAATCTTCAGACAGTTGAAGTCATAGCTTAATTTGTAATACTATTGGAGTAAGTAGCTAGTTATTAGGAAGAAAAAATATATTAAAGTTTAAGGATAAGACCCTCTGATTTTCCGTCATCTAAATATCCAGCTAGATTGCTGCTCCTTAGCCCCTTCCTGAGCTTTCTACGGAATACATTTATGTCTTTTTTATACCATTCTTGTCAGGGCAGGAAGACCATTAAATCTAATTATTAATTGTTTTATTGTGGTTTTCCCACTTATTATGGCACCTTATGTTTTTCCTCATTCAATTTTCACTTATCTTTTAATCTACCCCATTATATTATTAGTGTATTATCTGACATTATTTGAAATCTTTCTTTTCTTTGAGTATATAATCTTATCTCCTTTCATTTTTAATCTTTTGGCATGACTCCACACCAAATATCTGTAAACATTTTTAAGGCTTCTCTAGGAAGACATGCTCAAACAAACAAGTGAATAAATAAAGTAAAATAATAATGGTGTTAATTTCTGAAAGTATACACCATATACCCTTTAACCTATCCTATTCTACATTTTCTTCAAATCATAATGTTAATTTGTAACTGAATGTGTTATCTTAATGGATCCAATTCACGTTTTCCTTTCCCCCTATTCTCTAGAACCAGTTGTTGATCAATAGATGAAAGGCATTGTGAAATAAGTGCTTACATTCACATCTGAGGTTGTAAGGAATTAAGAAATTATACAATGGTTATATACTGAAAAAGTGATGAAGTCAAAATTCTGTAACAAAGAATTTCTCCAGTGTCTCTATCAGTCCCACTATAATGTACTAAAATCAAAGGCATTAACTAAATGTCTTAGACCTCTTGGGCTGCTATAACAGATATACTGTGGACTGGGTGATTTATAAAAAACAAAAATTTATTTCTCAGAGATATGTGAGCTGGCAAGTCGAAGCTCAAGGTGCTGATAGATTTGTTGACTGAGATGAGGGTGTGATTCCTGGTTCATAGACAGCCATCTTTTTACTGTATTCTCACATGGTGAAATGGAAAGGAATTATTTTGGGGTCTTTTTTATTAGGGCATTGATCCCATTCATGAGGGTTCTGTCCTCATGACTAATCACCTTCCAGAGGCCCTACCTCCAAATACCATCATATTGGGGATAAAGTTTCAACCCAAGGATTTTGGGGGGAGACACAAACATTCACTTTAGAGCACTAAAATTAATGGTCATTTTTAGTCTTTATCATTGAAAATTTTACATTATCTGATACTGATTGCTAGTTCCTTCGTGATCCTCTTTACACCATTTGATTCCATAAAGCATAATCGTGGTTCTGTGCTTGCTTCTTTAACTCCCTTTTCTTTACCCTTCTTGATTTCTTTTTCTATTTTTACTTTTTTCACCAAAATCAATCTAATCTTTGGGATAATCCTCATCAATATTATCTTCTCTAGAAAATGTTTTTTCATTATGATTGAGGATCAAGTTACAAAATCAGTTTAATGTATTGAGACTAGAATTATTTTAATGAACTAGAATAGACTGTACCTCATACAGTGACTGTTTATTGGAGAGACTTTTGTTTCCCTTATGTGTTTATGTATATGAAGTTTGTATTGGGTTAAACATAAAGATGTATTTATTACTACAGGATCATGGTCAAAAAAGTTTCAGACACACTTCTCTGTTTAGATTTTCTTTTTGGCAATTTTCTTTTTTTTAAATTTTGTAAAGATTTTATTTATTTATTTGAGAGAGAGAGAGCAAGAGAGAGCATGAACAGTGGGGAGGGGCAGAGAGAGAGGGAGAAGCAGACTTCTCACTGAGCAGGGAGCCCAGTGCAGGGCTCGATCCTGGGACTCGATCCTGGGACTCTGGGATCATGACCTGAGCCAAAGCCAGATGCTTAACTGACTGAGTCACCCAGGGGCCCCATCTGTTTGGCAATTTAAAAAACATATATATAGCTTTATTTAGATGTAGTTCACATGCTGTAAAATTTATCCTTGTAATTATACAATTCTGTGCTTTTTGGTATGTTCACGGAATTGTGCAACCATCATCATAATCTAGAATTTAGAATATTTTCATCATCCCCAAAAGAAAAACTGTATCGATTAGCAGTCACTCACCCTTTTCCTTCAAATTCCCAATTCCTAGCCAACCATTAATCTACGTTCAGTCATCTATAGATGTGCCTATCTGGATATTTCATATAAATAGAATAATATGGTATGTTCTATTCTGTGACTGAATTCTTTTACTTGACACAATCTTTTTAAGACTCATATAAATTATGGCACATGTCAGAACTTCAGTTTTTTAATTTCAAATTTTCTATCAAAGTCACATAGTATAACTAAAATTATACACTTATATGACGTTTAATATATTGATGAGGTGCAACAACTACATATATCAAGTTCTAAAACATTCCTGTCACCTACTTCATTTTTTTTATTGCTGAAAATATCCCTTTGTATGAATATACCATATTTTGTTTATCTACCCATTAGTTAATGGGCTTTTGGGTAGTTTCCATTTTTGGCTATTATGAATATTGCTGCTATGAACATTTCTATACAAGTTTTTGTTGGCAGTCTCTTTTAACTTATGGACTTTGCATATCCTTTGTAATTTAGATGACCATCATTCATATTTCCCCAAGACTGATTTATATATGTGTTTCAGATTTAAGGGCTAAATAGTTTATGAAACCTTTTTGTATGTAAGAGCTTATCTTAAACTTACCTTTTTCTCTAGCCGCACCAATTTGAATACCAAGACTTTCCCTTTTTCTCCTGCTAATAAGATCATCCCTATCAACTTTGATAGGATCTTATCCTTTCTTCCTGCATCCTGAGAGTGAACAAAATTTACACTAATTTTCACAAATGTTTTTGAAATGCATCCTCTATTTTCTTTACTAACATTGTCATTTTCTTATCTAGGTCATTACAATTACTATCTTATTTTTCTTTCTACCATTTTTTTTCTCTCTAAATTCTCTCAAGTCCATCTTGCTCTTCTCAAGCATTTTATTCTTCCTAATGTGCAGTTATAACCAAATCACAGATATCAATGCTTCCTTTCTGAAGCACTTCCCTGCCGCTTCAGGTCTATGCTTCCTTGGTCTTGAGTCTGTTGATTGATGATAGTACCCTCAGCTAGGAACACCTGATTTGCTCCCTCTGGGCCTGTATTACTTGTAGTGAGACTCCATAGACATTTCTGCCAATTTTGTGGCTGGACTGGCCCTTGTGGTTTTTATTATGATTCCAGGACACACTTCAGCAAAAACTATCTGGGAACTTCAAAGAACAAGATGTATTGCTCACAGGTCCTAAAGGTACACAGCACACCCAAAGGCCATATAGCGGGACTATAGGTAGAAAAAGAGAAAGAGCATTGATTGACCTGGGGCTCTTCCTTTCTTAGGGTCTTAGGGTGGGGTGTCTAGGATTTTGTTGTTTCACTGTTTTATTAGGTAATTTAAAGCATAAGCATGGGAATTAGAATTCTGGAAGGGAGAAGGAGGGTCTCTCAAGTAGTCAGTATCTAAGTACCCAGGGCTCTCTAGAAGAGGGATCTTCATGACTGTGGGTAGCCTAGTTCCTTATCTCTTTGTTTTGTTAATAACTGCCATACAACTGGCAATGTTAATTCAAGATGGATGTCTTTTGAAACGGATACCTCAGCAATCAAAAATTTAATTACAGACCCTTGTACTATAATCAAAAAGGGTAATGTAGGGAACTTACACTATGGCCTGTTATATTTTTCATGGTAACACTTAACAACTAATTGATACAATGTAAATTTATGATTCCTTTTTTTTTCTCCTTCATTAAGAAATTAAGCTCCATGAAGGTAGAGATTTTTGTCTGTTTGGTGCCGTGCACCAGCTCTTTGGACTATAAGCAAGAATCAATAATTATTTGTTGAAATAAGTAAAAACTAAACCTAGTGCTCTGTTCAACATAACCTAATATATATTTTCATCGGTAAAATATATTATTTCTTATCTTTTACCTGCAAAACTAGACTTCTTACAATGTCCTGAATAAACTTATGGTTTCTTACTGTTTATTTAAGTTAAACCAAATGGAGAAATGGGTGAGAATGGAAGAGACTGAGGCTGAGGATTATAAGAAGTGTTGGTCAAAAAGGTTCTGAAATCAGGGTTATCTCAAAAGACATTGTTAAGTAGTGAAGATGCAGAAAATGACACAAGATTTGGTCTGAAAGAAAGTCATAAAATCCAAAGGAGATTTACACTGAACTGGAGAACACAGACATAAGAAACTCCATTTGCAGACATCAAGGCAATTAGAGGCCTCAGACCAGAGGAACCTGGATGTTTTGGGCAGCATAGAGGCAGATAGTTATTTTATTAGATGCCTTTAGGACCCCCAGATGGGTGTCCATGCCTTTACACCATTCCATCAACTAGGAATACTGTGTATGTATTTTTTATATTCACTTAAAACCCTAGCAGTATCAAAACATACTAGATATGCAACTTTGAACACTTATTATGTGCCTGACACTATGCTTGATAATTGATTTAATTCCTGTGAAGGAGGTTCAAATTATTATCCTCATTTAATACAGAAGAAAACTACTACTTAAAAAGTTTGAGAAAGTTGCTCATGAATGAATAGTTTTTGGATAAGAACCATAACATTTATATTCATTACATTCATATTCATCTCCCAGAGAATAAAGCTTATTTCTTGGCATATAATAAAACTCAACAGCTGTTTGTTGAATGAATGGTTGAGTAGATAGATAAATAAATTGTATTAACTTACAGATAATAAGAGGTTCACATCAGTTGATTTTTCCAAAAATGAAATGTTTGAGTGTTTTTGAAGATTTTAATAATATTTGTTAGGGAATTTGCGGAAAATCTGTTGGCTTCTTTTAAATCCTTTTTTTTGGCAAAACTTGCTTTAAGAGATTTAATGTTATGGTAAACAAGACCATAAACCATACAAAACACTATAATCATGCAATTCATCACTTTTTCTAAAAGTGCAAACATTATTTCAGTGGGTTTACTGTTTCCGTACTGGAACTGCTCATAGCACCATAAGTACAAAAGAAACTTTAGTTCTCAGTAAATCCTATCTGTGCAGTTATTCTTCCTTGTGTCACTTTTTGCTTCACTGAAAACTACAATTTATTCAGTTTCTCGTTGTCTTCTGTTTTGTTTTGTGAATCAATTTATAGCTCAGTCTGACCTTAAGCTTAGAAGTTAAAATTCTTAGTTTACCCAGATGTTGTAATGTGAGAAAAGAAACACGATTTTAAATGTGTATATATTTTTTAAAAGAGCAATTTATGAGACAGAGTGAATTATCTTAGAGACTACAGATAAACATGTCTTTAATATATATTGTGAAAAACACATTATCCAATCTTAGGAAATTTAAGCTATGTAACTGGTGGTATTTATGAAAATGTGGTATCTCAAAATACTATAAATTAAGTAATATACCAGCAACTTGTGATTAATAAAAAACTTAATTATGTCACAATCCATTTTCCCCATAAATGGCACTGCATTAATTTTTGTCATGGGCAATTACTACAGAGATTTATAATTATTGCAGATGTGAAAGTTCCATGTGTTTTCAAGGTCTCATTCTGTGATATGACCTCATCTTTGAGACCACCCAAACAAAGAAATGCTTTTGATAATCTGAATCTCTAAGCATTTTTATGTAAATGATCATCTTTTGCCAAAAATTCAGATTTTTTAAGTGCCAAATTCTTAGTGCATTTCTGAAATAAGATTTATGGGTCTTCTGAGTGAAGTCATAGGACCAATATGACAGTTATTTATTAGTGCAGAACATTACAGATGTAAAGATCTTTATTTATTCAATAAAAATTGAGCACCAACTGCATGCTAAGCATAGTATTAGGTATTGGAATCCAGCAGGATCTCTTCTGTCATATTTGAAAAAAAGAATCCCACAAAATAAATTTAATGTATGTATTACTTGCATTGGCCCTAATATTTTATAAGTTTGAATTTTTTGGAAAGATTCAGATTTGTTCTAAGTTTTTTTTTCCAAATAAGATCCATTACCTAGTTAAATTGGATTTAATTATTATTTTAGTACACAATTTAAAATATATTTGCATTTATCTTAGTCATGGCTCCGTGAATAGAAAACATTTTAATTTCATTTTCAAACTTACAAGTGCCTAAATATATTTCAAACATGGTAGATAGAGTGCACATTGAGTGAGAGTGAATGAGAGAACATATGTATGATTTCTAGTTCTTCCCATCTTCCCACTCTTCCCTTAAGAAAAGACCTCTATATTCATAATATAATGTAAGAGGTTTTTCGGTTTTTTTCTTCCCTACATCGACATTCATATCATATTAAATTTTGTGTCTGTGAATGGAAGTCAAATCATTCTTACTTTTTCATCAATTTACGGGCTCAAATAGAATCTCTTTTTGGAGAGACTTTGGAAAAAGAGGCTGTTCAAATGAAATTGATAAATATAAAGAACTTTAAAAGATACCACTACTGACTTGCATTCAACAAGTGTTGATAAAAAGCCTACTAAATTTTATTCATTATGCTGTGGGCTGGGGCAGATATAAAACATAACCAGAAAAAACATGTTAACTGTGGAAAACTAAATATTCTCCTTTTATTATGGAATGATAGTCGATTTCTTTAATAACCACAAATCTCTTTTTATTGAAAATTTACGTGGGAGAAAAAAACCCAAAACATTGGTCAAATGATTTTACAAACAAGAAAAATGAAGAAGACTGAAAAATACATTTATGGTTATTTTTTAACTTGTTTGAAGTGTAATATTTTCATTCATAAGGCAAGTCAGTTCTGACATTCAGCCTAACTCTGTTTTATGACTAGGACATTTACAAGTAACTGGTCATCTTAAAAGCATACTTCAAATCAAAACAAGAGAAAGAGTGTGGCTCTGTCAGTTTTCAACCATCGGCAACACTAGGAAAATAATTTAAAAATGCAATATAAAGCAATTGTATGTATAAATGATGCATGTGAGTAGGTGGTGATTCTTCTATATATTGAAAAAATAAGCATAAATGGAATAACTATGATAAGGTATATATATATATACACACACACAGTTGTCATTCGTAAATATTTGTCAGTGTATCAATTTAGAAATTAAATAATTAAGTTGAAATTTTAGGTTTTCAATATTAAAGTTGGCAAATGCCTTTTGAACTCACTTTATCAATTTGATGGACAAATTAGCTAAATATGTAGGTACTTAAAGAACAAATATTAAGAAGAGAATCCTGTTTAAAGAATAAGGAAATATATCAACAGTAGTCAGCATTAAACAAGCATCTTGGTCATATTAGAGGATATAATTAAAATTCAGTTTAGTGAATCCAATATGGTCGACAGGAAGATATGTCAACTTAAATAATTTTAGGTTATGTATTTCTAATGATGGATTTATTTCTTGGAGTTAGGCAAATGTCTAGGCATTAAAATGATCCTTTCATTAAGTATAACTTTCATTTTACCTTGTAATCCTGAAATAATAATTTGGAGCCTTATTAAAATCTACAGAATATCTTTGCTCATATAAACTCTTTTTGAAATAGAGTGGCAAATTTGTATCAGACTACCTCAGTAGAACGCTCCTCTATATTATTTATTAAAGGTTACATGTCTCTTTTTATAGGTACTTTTTCAAGAATATTTATTACAGTCTATGCAAATTAAATTGAAGATCTGAAAATCTTCTGGTTACAAATCAGCATATTCTTTTCATCATGTTTGTTTAAATATTCTTACAAAGTGATGTACTTTGAAGTAGGAAAATAAATGCAATTTATCTCTTCATTCATCCTTTTTGAGTATAAATTGTAGAAAACCATTTGTGAATGTAATCATCCTTTCTGCTATCTCTTTCAACAATGTATTCAAGTAACTGTCTGTTGGTAATAATTCATTTTTAGCTTCTTATACTAAGAGTTTGAACAAGCATAATAATATTCACATCACAGAGATCTCAGAAGAAGACAGAGAAGAAGGCAGGATATTCATTTGAAGACATAATAGCTGAACACTTTACTAATCTGGAGAAGGAAATAGATTTCCACATCCAGGAAGCACAGAGGCCTCCAGTAAATTTCTACCTAAGGATGTCCACACCAAGACACATGCTAATCCAAATGGCAAAAAGTAGTGATAAAGAAAAAAAAATAATAAAGCAGTAAGAGACATACAAGGGAAACCCCATAAAGCTATCAGCAGATTTTTCAGCAGAAACTTTGCAGCCAGAAGAGAGTGGCATGATATATTCAAAGCTTTGAAAGGGAAACAATCTTGCATCCAAGAATATTCTATCCAACAAGGCTGTCATTCAAAATAGAAGGAGAGAGAAAGTTTCTCAGACAAACGAAAACTAAAGGAGTTCATAACCACTAAACAAGCCCTGTAAGAAATATTAAAGGGGAGTCATTGAGTGGAAAGGAAAGACTATAAGAGAGAGTATGGAAAGTAAAAGCACAAAAGGAGTAAAAATAAATATTTCTGCAAAAATCAGCTAAGGAATTCATAAAATAAAAAGATGTAAAATATGACACCATATATCTAAAGCATTGCAAGGGAGAGAAGGAAAGAATGTCTTTAAACTTAAGGAACCATCAACTTAATATACATTGCTATATACAAAAGATGTTATAAAAACCTAATGGTAACCACAAATCAAAACCAATGATAGATATGCAAAGAATAAAGAGAAAGGAATTCCAAGTATATGACTAAAGAAAGCCAACAAACCATGAAAGAAAGCAAGAGAAAAGAGGATCAGAGAAAATCTATAGAAATGACAAGTAACAAATTGCAATAAATACATATCTATCAATAAGTACTTTGAATGTAAATGGACTAAATGCTACAATAAAAAAATATTAGGGTGATAAGAATGGTTTAAAAAACAAGAGCCATCTATCTGTATGTCTCTTCCAGGAGAATCAATTCAGGGGTTCCTGGATGGCTCAGTTTGTTAAGCATCTGACTCTTGATTTTGGCTCAGATCATGATCTCAGCGTTGTGATATCGAACTGCCTCTCAGGCTCTGCACGCAAAATGCAATCTGCTTGAGATTCTCTCTCTCCCTCTCCCTCCCCCTCTGCCCTTCCCCTTATTGTCACTTGCTCTCTCTCTCTCTCTCTCNGCTTGAGATTCTCTCTCTCCCTCTCCCTCCCCCTCTGCCCTTCCCCTTATTGTCACTTGCTCTCTCTCTCTCAAATAAATAAATAAATAAATAAACTCTTAATAAGAAAGAGAGAGAGAGAGAGATTCATTTCACACATAAAGACACCAGCATATTGGAAGTGTGGGTAAAGAGAAACACTTATCATGAAAATGTATGTCAAAAGAAAGCTGGGGTAGCAATACTTAACGTTGGACAAAATGGACTTTAAAACAAAGACTGTAACAAAAGACAAGGCTACTCTATAATAATAATGAAGAGGACAAACCAACAAAAGGATATAACAATTGTAAATACTGGGGCGCCTGGGTGGCTCAGCCATTAAGCGTCTGCCTTTGGCTCAGGGCGTGATCCCAGGGTCCTGGGATCAAGCCCCATGTCAGGATCCCTGCTCAGCATGAAGCCTGCTTCTCCCTCTCCCACTCCCCCTACTGTGTTCCCTCTCTCGCTGTGTCTCTCTCTGTCAAATAAATAAAATCTTTAAAAAAATTGTAAATACTTATGCACCCAAAATGGGAGCACTCAAATACATAAAACAATAATAAACATAAAAGAAATTATCAATAATAATACAATAATAATAGGGGACTTCAACACCTCACTTATATCAGTGGATAGATCATTCAAACATAAGGGCAACAAGGAAACCATGGCTTTGAATGACAAAATGGACCAGATGGATTTAACAGAAATTCAGAACATTCCTTCCTAAAACAGGAAAATACACATCTTTTCAAGGGCACATGGAACTTTCGCCAGGATAGATCACATATTAGGTCACAAATCAAATCTCAACAAATTCAAAAAAATTGAAACCATGCCATTTATCTTTCTGACTAAAATGCTATGAAACTAGAAATCAACCACAAGAAAAAAATCTGGAAAGAGAACAAATACATAGAGGTTAAATAACATGCTGCTAAACAATGAATGAGTCAACCAAGGAATCGAAGAAGAAATAAAAAATTACATGGAAACAAATGAAAGTGAAAACACATTGGTTCAAAATCTCTGGGATGCAACAAAAGTGGTTTTTAGAGGGAAGTTTGTAGCAATACAGGCCTACCTCAAGAAGCAAGAACAACCTTAAATAAACAACTTAATTTTACACCTAAATGAACAGGAAAAAGAAAAACAAACAAAACCTAAACCCAGGGGGCGCCTGGGTGGCACAGCGGTTAAGCGTCTGCCTTCGGCTCAGGGCGTGATCCCGGCGTTATGGGATCGAGCCCCACATCAGGCTCCTCCGCTAGGAGCCTGCTTCTTCCTCTCCCACTCCCCCTGCTTGTGTTCCCTCTCTCGCTGGCTGTCTCTAACTCTGTCGAATAAATAAATAAAATCNTTAAAAAAAAAAAAAAAAAAAAAAAAAAAAAACCTAAACCCAGGAAAAGGAAGGAAGTAACAAAGATTAGAGTTGAAATAAATGATGTAAAAACTAAACAAATCAAAACCAAAACAAACAAACAACAAAACAGAACAATGAAACCAGATGCTCNAAAAAAAAAATAAAAAAAAAAAAAAAAAAAAACCTAAACCCAGGAAAAGGAAGGAAGTAACAAAGATTAGAGTTGAAATAAATGATGTAAAAACTAAACAAATCAAAACCAAAACAAACAAACAACAAAACAGAACAATGAAACCAGATGCTCTTTCTTTGAAAAGATCAACAAAACTGATAAACTCTAGCAGAACTCCTTAAAAAGAGAGAGAGAGAGGACTCAAATAAGCAAAATNATGCTCTTTCTTTGAAAAGATCAACAAAACTGATAAACTCTAGCAGAACTCCTTAAAAAGAGAGAGAGAGAGAGAGGACTCAAATAAGCAAAAGCATTAATAATGGAGGAGAAAAAGCAATCAACACCACAGAAATACAAATAATTCTAACAATATTATGAAAACCTATATACCAACAAATTGGGTAACTCAAAAGAAATGGAAAAATTCCTAGAAACATATAAACTACCAAAACTAAAGAAGAAAGAAATGGAAAATTTGAAGAGACTGAAGAGCAAGGAGATTGAATTGGTAATCAAAAATACCCAAAAAACAAAAGTTCAGGACCAGGTGGTTTCACAGGCAAACTCTGTCAAACATTTAAAGAGTTAATACAAATTTTTCTCAAACTATTCCAAAAAATACAAGAGGAAGGAAAACTTTCAAATTCATTCTGTGAGGCCAGTGTCACCCTGATACCAAAGCATGATAATGACACCACAAATGAAGACAACTACAGGCCAATATCTATCATGAATGCAGGTGCAGAAATCCTTAACAAAATATTAGCTAATAGAATCCAATAATACATTAAAAAAAATCATGCAACATGATCAAGTGGGCTTTATTCCCGGAATACAATAGAGTGGTTCAATATTCACAGAAAAATCAGTGTGATGTGTCACATCAATAAGAGAAATAATAAAAACCATATGATCATTTTAATAGAGGAAAGAGCATTTGATAAAGTACTGCATCCATTCATGATAAAAACTCTGCAAATTAGAGAGGAACATATTTCACCATAATAAAGGCTTTTTATGAAAAACCCACAGCCAACATAATATTCAAAGGTGAAAAACTGAGAGCTTGTCCTCTAATATCAGGAACATGACAAGGATGTTCACCCTCACCACTTTTATTCACCATAGTACTGGAAGGCCTAGCCACAACAATTAGACAACATAAAGAAATAAAAGGCATTCAAATTGGTAAGGAAGAAGTAAAATTCTCATCATTTGCAGATGAAATTATAGTATACATAAAAATCCTGGAAACTCCACCCAAAAAATGCTAGAACCAATAAATGAATTCAGTAAAGTTGCAGGATACAAAATCAACGTATAGAAATCTGTTGCATTCTAACACACTAATAATGAAGTAACAAAAAGAGAAATTAAGAAAATTATCCCATATAAAATTGCACCAAAACAATAAAATATCTATGAATAAACTTAACCAAAGAGGGAATAGACCTGAACTCTGAAAACTATTAAACTGTGATGAAAGAAATTTAAGATGACACAAAAAAATAGAAAGGCACTCCATGTTCATGGCTTGGAAGAATAGATACTGTTAAAATGTCTACTACCCAAAACAATCTACAGATTAAATACAATCCCTGTCAAAACACCAACAGCATTTTTCACAGAGCTAGAACAAACAGTCCTAAGATTTGTGTGGAACCACAAAAGACCTCAAATAGCCAGTGCAATCTTGAAAATGATAAACAAATCTGGAGGTATCATAATTCCAGACTTCAAGTTATACTGCAAAGTGGTAGTAATTAAAACCGTATGGTACTGACATAAAAGCAGACACATAGATTAATAGAATAGAACTGATAGCCCAGAAATAAACCCGCAGATATATGGTTAATAAATCTTCAACAAATGGCTTTGGGAAAACTGGAGAGCAACATGTGAAAGAATGAAACTGGACCTCTTTCTTTCACCATACACAAAAATGTACTCAAAGTGGATTAAAGACCTAAATGGAGACCTGAAACCATAAAAATCCTTGAAGAGAGCATAGGCAGTAATGTCTCTTACATTGGCCATAGCAAATTTTTCTATATATGTCTCCTGAGGCAGGGGAAGTAAAAGCAACAAATAACTGTTGGGACTACATCAAAATGGAAAATTTCTGCACAGCCAAGGTAACAATCAGAGTATTAAAAGGGAGAATATATTTGCAAATGAAGGGCTTGTATCAATAAGGGGTTAGTATCCAAAATATGTAAAGAATTAATACAACTCAATACTCTTAAAAACAAATAATCCAATCATGGGCAGAAGACATGAACAGATATTTTTCCAAGGTAAGCATCCAGATGGCCAACAGACATATGAAAAGATGTTCAACATCACTCATCATCAAGGAAATGCAAATCAACACTACAATGAGATATCACCTCACACCTGTCAGAATGGCTGAAATCAAAAACACAACAAGCAACAAGTATTGGCGAGGATGTGGAAGAAAAGGAACCCTCATGCACTCTTGGTGAGAATGCAAACTGGTGCAGCTACTGTAGAAAACAGTATGGGAGGTCTTCAAAACAAAATTAAAAAATAAAATAAAAACTAAAAACAGAACTACTCTACAATCCAGGAATCAAACTATTGGGTATTTATCTGAAAAATACAAAAACAATAATTCAAAGATATACATGCACCCCTATGTTTATTGAAGCATTATTTACAATAGCCAGACTATGGAAGTAGCCTGTGTCCATCAATAGATGGAATGGATAAAGAAGAAGTAATATCCATATATCACTTCTTGATATATATATAACATATATGATGGAATATTATTTAGCCATAAAAATGAATGCAGTCTTACCATTTGTAGCAATATGGATATAGCTAGAGAGTGTAATGCTAAGCAAAATAAGATAAAAACAAATACTATATGATCTCACTCATATATGAAATTAAAAAAAAAAGCAAAAAGAGAGAGAGAGAGAGGGAGGGAGAAATAAACTAGCAAAAAGACTCTTAACTATAGAGAACAGACTGATGGTTATCAGAGAGGAAGTGGGTGGAGGGGATGGAGGAAATAGGGGATGTGGATTAAAGAGTACATTTTTCCTATTGAACCAACGTAAAATAAAGAAAAAGAAGAAAAGAGTTTGAGCAAGACAATGAGATAATTCATTTTCAATACCATAGAGCATTATGAGATTTTAAACTTATGTTTTAGTAATTTTAAAAATACTCTTGTTAAAATTATTTTGGACACTCTCAACTTTCTTGGGTACACCAGAGATAGACATGTTGTTCAACCTGGTGAAACCGCTATTTTTCTCTCGAGTATCATATTTTGATTGTTTGTTTTCCCCATCATACTTCTGGTGGTTATTAGGGGATTATTTAATTATTTGTGCATTTGTTTTTAATGTTTACCCCTTGCCCCATCTATTGTAAATTCCATGAGGTCATGAAACAATGTTTTACTGACTATTGGATATCCACAATGTGAAACAATGTCTGGCACTTCAATTTATATTTGTAAATTTTTGTTTGTTGGGTGAATAAATTAAGTTAATCATTTATGTGGAGAATTGATATTGATCATTGAAGCATGACAAAAGATGTGTTTCTCAACCACCATTTTGAAATTCCTGTTTATTTCACAATTGATTTAATTATTTGAGGACACAGTGGGGTAGATGTTTGTAACTTTGATTTTAACCAATTTCAAGACACTTGTCTTGTGTCCCTGAAAATGAATTCTATAAATACTTTCTATTAAATTTTTTTGTAGGTGGGAAGATGTGTTGTACAAACCTTAATGGTTTATTTTGTGGTTGAATGGACAAATACACTAGAGTGCTCTACGTGCCCTATGGCATTTCATGACAATTTTCTTACATATACAAAGAATCCCTGGTCTAGCTTTTATTACCTATTTCCTGTGTTTTTTTTTTTTTAATGTGGTTTGGAATTCAGTTTGGATGTTAAGTGTATGAGTGGTTTTTCTGCTTTTCAGAATACTTATATTGTTTTTTATTGTTGTCAAAAAGAAAATAAAAATCTATGTATTCGGAATTTTTTTGGTGCTTTTGTCTCAAAGCTAGGGGTGGCAGGTGAAAATTCATTTTTGAACTAGCCCGAAAGATTTCACTTTCACTCAGAAGATTTTTGCTAGTGTCCAGAATTATCCAATGGGTGCTGCTTTTTATTTTGTTGTTTGTTTTGCCTAGCATTTATAGTTTCATTTTGGCTGGACTTTTTCTCATTCTGATTGTTTTTTTCTGCTTTGGAAGGAAAATTGTCATCGGTGTTTATGAAAGAAAAAAAAATAGCTGGCTACTCTTCCTATCCCACATTTCAAGTATTTGGCAAATATCTGGACTTTCATAGGTTGAGGGGTTTGGTTGGTTAGTACATTTCCTCATTTACTGATAATGACTAAATATTTAGAGATCTCCAGTCTTTAAAAGCCAGGATTTACTTTTAGTATTTAGTGTTAGTCAACTTCTTAATGAAAATGTATTTGTTTGAAAACATTGCTAATAAAAGTTTTCACTTGGAATAAAATAAAGGATAAGCATTTCATTTTGCAAGCAGCATAGTCAATTTACAAATATTCCTAACAAGTACATTCCAGTGGAATGAATGTTAAACAGAGAGGGAACTTTGGTTAGAAGACGTAACAATGTGGAGATAATGGATTTGGTCAGGCTCTTTATGGCTATGCATATTGTTCTACTTGCAGATGGCTTACATTGGTACTAACAGTTCCACACTGATTGGGTTAGTATGTATGTTACAGCTGTTGTAGAGCTTGTGTATAAAGGATTTATAAACACTGTTGTATATTTTTTTGTGTTGAAGATTACCAAAGAGGTTATTACAAGGTCTCTTCTGCAGAGGATTAGTGCTGCTGAGTTAGAAATGTCTTAGTATTACTCCTCTTTAGGATAAAACAAACAAACAAAAATGATAAGCTACTGAAAGCTCTTTATCCTTTCCAGTGAATATTGTGTGTGGTGGGGTGGGGAGGAGGGAAAGAATTTAAGTGCTGCTTGTGTATTTCTGAGTGGTGTGTGCTGTGCAGTAGAGCATTTATTCACTGTTTAGCAATTTCTTTCCTTCAAAATCAAGTTTTGTTTAGTTTTAATCTGTGACACCACTGTTTATTCAAAACTTAAATTTATCCTTCACTAAATTTCCCATGTGTTTCTTCTGTTAGAATCTGTAGGACTGTAGGGATACCTGTGTGGCTTAGCTAGTTAGGTCTCTGCCTTTGGCTCAGGTCATGATCCCAGGGTCTTGGGATCAAGTCCCACATCTGGCTCCTTGCTTCTCAGGGAGCCTGCTGCTCGCTCCCCCTGTTTGTGCACTCTCTCTCTCTCTGACAAAAAATAAAATCAGAAAAAAAGAGAGAGAGAAAAGAAGAGAATCTGTAGGACTGTAGGTTTCCTTGGTTGTACTATAAGAAAAACATAAACCTTAAATTTGTTGATTTGAAATAAAGAACATTACATAATTATACACTGCAATGTAAGTAAAATTACTACATTTGAAAATTAATGCCACATTTTAAAATTAGTGATTTTTCATCTTATTGCAGATTTTTACATAAAGAAAATTTCTCGTACTAATTTTTGTGATATAATATCCAAGTGTTAGGAAAGAATTTCTTAAAATTGTCAGAATTGTAATATTTTATTCTATTTAAAAATAAAAAAAAAAACTTTGCCAGGTATAAAGGTGGAATATTTAACTTATATTTCATATTCAGGAATTACACTTAATGTCATAAAGGACTGACAATCCATAAAATTGTATTATTTATTGCTAGTGTGATATTCTAATAATACCTTATGCATTTCCCAAGAGAAGCCCCCTTCCTTTGTTTTCTCTGTGTGACACACAAGAAGGCTCATTGTGTCTCTTACCTACATAACTTTCTAGTTCATGCCTCCCATTCACTTTTGGCTAAGTTGCAGTTTTCTGGTATACTAAATGGGGATGATAATGTTGCTAAGCTTTTATTGTTTGGGTTTGAAATAAAATGGTACTTTTAAAGCACTAGCACATGGAAATCACTCCATAGATGTTAGCAATTATCATCATCATCTCACCGTAACAGCTTATCACAGTATCTTCCTCATTAATTCCAGACTTATCTTTCTCTCTACTATCTAATATCTTTCACTGTTCGAATAATCTATTGACTAATGCTTTTTAAGATTAATTTTATTAATATTATTATGGTATTATGTTGTAATCTTACAATGTCCTATATAATTTGTACTATATTCTGAATCTGATTGTAATGGTCTTTCTGATTTGACTACTGCTTAGTTCTGTCTGCCATCTGTTCCCGATTCTCTTTGTGAATATCTTTTCCCCCCAGCTTTATTGATATTTAATTGACATATAATATTGTGTAAGTTTAAGGTGTACAGTGTTTTGATTTGATGCACGTATGTATTGTAAAATGATTACCACAGTAGGGTTTGTTAACATCTCCAAAACCTCACATAATTGCCATTTATTTTTGTGGTAAGAGCGTTTAAGATCTACTCACTTAGCAACTTCTAAGTATATAATTCAGTATTGTTAGCTATAATCACTCTGTTGTACCCTAGACCCCCAGAAGTTACCCATCTTATAATTGAACATTTATACCCTTTGACCAGTCCTACCATTTTTCACCCCATTTCCTGGCAACCACTATTCTCCCCTCTGTTTCTATGAGTTTGACTTTTTCAGATTTCACGTATAAGTGATATCATACAGTATTTGTCTTTTTTCTGTCCTGTCTTATTTCACTAGCACCATGCACTCAAGATCCATCCATGTTGTCATAAATGGCAGGATTTCCTTCTTTCACATGACTGAATAATATTTCATTATGTGTGTATGTATACATACATTACATATATACACACAATGATCAATATACATTGAAAAGTATATATATGCCAATCTTCTTTATCCATTTGTCCATTAATAGACGTGTAGAGTGTTTCTGTGTGTTGTCTATTGAATAGTAATGCTGCAATGAACATGGAAATGCAGGTATTTCTTTGAGATCCTCCCTCGGAACTCTGAATATATCTTTCTTTGCTCAGAATTTCTGCCTAGAATATTTTACCATTTGTTCTCCTGTATTCATATATTGTTTCATGTTTAATGGCCAGCTAAAGTTTCCTACCTTCNTTCTGCCTAGAATATTTTACCATTTGTTCTCCTGTATTCATATATTGTTTCATGTTTAATGGCCAGCTAAAGGTTCCTACCTTCAAAAAATCTTTTTTTTTTTTTTAAAGATTTTATTTATTTATTCGACAGAGATAGAGACAGCCAGCGAGAGAGGGAACACAAGCAGGGGGAGTGGGAGAGGAAGAAGCAGGCTCATAGCGGAGGAGCCTGATGTGGGGCTCGATCCCATAATGCCGGGATCACGCCCTGAGCCGAAGGCAGACGCTTAACCTCTGTGCCACCCAGGCGCCCCTCAAAAAATCTTTTTTAATCACCCATGCATATGTTTATNCCCATAATGCCGGGATCACGCCCTGAGCCGAAGGCAGACGCTTAACCGCTGTGCCACCCAGGAGCCCCTCAAAAAATCTTTTTTAATCACCCATGCATATGTTTATCGCTCCATAATTTTTTAATCTGTTCTATATAATTTATTGTGTTTTATAACATTTTAAGCCTTACATAGGATGCACATTCTCTAACTACAAGCTTCTGAAGCCCCATGGAGACACTTAGGAAGATTCTCAGTACTTTTGCTCTGAATCATCAGCCCATCTGCCGTACCCTGCTCCAGACTTTCACTCTTCTGATCTTGTTGTCAGTATTCTGTCACCCTTTGTTTTTAGTAATGGTGGATTCCGTCTTTTGGTTTTTGGGACTTTGCCACACTCACATTATTAATCAGTGTTCTCCAGATAGTTTTTGAACTATATAGATGAGGACTAAAACTCCTAAAACAATCAAGTCTTATGAATCACAATTATTCATATATATAGGATATATGTATGGATCCATATATAGGGATATAGATAGATAGATAGATAGNACAATCAAGTCTTATGAATCACAATTATTCATATATATAGGATATATGTATGGATCCATATATAGGGATATATATATATATATATATATATATAGATAGATAGATAGATAGAGATATAGTTATATATTAATATAAAGAGATTTATTATGAGGGATTGGCTCATGTAATTATGGAGGCCGAGAAGTCCAATGATTTGCTGTTTGCAAGCTGGAGTCACAGAAAAGCCAGTGACATAGTTCCAGTCCAAACTTGAAGGCCTGATAATCCAGGGAGGCTGTGTTGTGAGTCTCAGTCTGAGTTCAGAGGCTTGAGGTCTGGAGAGCCACTGGTGTCAATCCCAGTCCACGTCCCACGTCCCATGTCTTGAGAACCAGAAGCACCAATGTCAGAGGGCTCCAGAGGGTGGATCTACCAGTTCAAGCACAGAGCACATTCATACTTCTGCCTTTTTGTTCTATTTGAGCCCTCAGGAGATTGGAAGATGCCCACATAATTGGTGAGGGTGATCTTCTTTATTAGTGTACTGAATCAAATGCTCTTTTCCAGAGACGCCTTCACAGACATACCCAGAAATAATATTTTACCAGTTACCTGGGTATCCCTTAGCCCAGTGAAGTTGACACATAAAATTGATCATCACATGCATGAATTTTTACCATCTTCTTGATTTTATGTGATAACTCTTAAGCTCCTTCTGCCAGATTTTGGAATCCCATTCCGAAAAGAACCACTCCTAGGTCTGAGATAATCCCCAGTGTGGAGGGAAAATTTAAATAACATCCATGGCTTATGTTAATAACTCCCAGCAGCCACATTGTAGGTGATCAGTGTACATTGAAAATTACATTAGCATATCTTCTTTATTTCTTTTGAATTTTATAATTGTGTTTACTGAATTTTTGTTTATCTTGAAATTATAAATTGTACTCTTAATATTTTGAAGAGCCAGTTTTGAGTTTTTGACGCTTAGAAAAAAATTAGGATAATTGTAATACATGAAATTTGACACAGTTTTAGAAATTTTATCCCTCATGGGTATCATTGAAAGACAGTGCAGAATATAATTTTATTGGCTGTTGAAAAGTTATAACAAGAAGATATAAATTCATTTATTCAAATACTTGCTACATTTTTATACATTCTGTGAGTGGACAATTTCCCTTGAAGGCCACCATTTTTGTATAGACGCCTTCAAAAAACAAGATTAATATTACCTTCATGCTGAAGCTCCATAAGTCAAAAGGAAAGCTCAGCATTAACTGTTTTATGATTTCCACTCATCAGTACTTTTTTTCCTGTAATTTCAGAAATTTTTAATTTCATGGTTTTGGGTTTTTTTTTTTTTTTCGATTTGTTTTATTTTATTTTGTTTTGTTTTTTTTTGCCTTCAGAACATAATTGCCTTTGGTTATTCCTTTAGGGTATCAGCTTTATTTGTGTTACACTTTATTAAGTACTATAATATTTAAATTATATGTAGTTTTTGCTGAAATAGAGGTTGAAATTCAGTGTATTAGAGGCTTACTGGTAGCAGATGTACTTTTAAAAGAAAGTAGATGATAGGTTGATATTTCATTGGGTTTTAAGTGTTATTTTTGCTGCCAAATATTTTGGACTCGATTTTCAGAGCACATTTTTTAAAACTTGGATAAGTGTGCTGGCATGTAAAATGGCACAGAGGAAATACACATATTTAAGAAAATTATGTCATAGGCTCTGCTGAAACTTAAAATTGGGAATATATGCTTTTTGGCAGCATTTAAGTAATGAAGTATTTTTTAAAGTCATTAGCAATAAGTAGAAACTAGCCCACTTCCAGAGAGTTGTGTCCCTCTCTATCATTAAGAAATGCCTTTAAAATTGTTGGCCTTGATTTACAAATAGTTTTACTTCTTTCTTATAAGAAATCAGATCTCTTTCCTTTTCATTTTAAAGTTTTCCAAAAGAGCCCCTATTTCTTCTCTTATGATTACTTGCATGCAGGAAAAAAATGTTTTTAGCAACTATTAGTAATCATCTTTCAGTGCTGAAGACTGCGTATATTTCTATATATTTGCATATAAATTAAATGATAAAATAATATAATAAATTATATATGTGTATATATGTATAAAATCTGGTGGCTTAAGTGATATTTGAGCAAAGAGATGATAATATTAGACTATCTATGTGGGTCATTTATAATATTTTCTTTTATTGATTTGGTAATTCTTTAATATCTGTGTACAGGTTTCAGTGTCCGACACCTTTTAAACATTTCTTCAGTGGCTTGAAACAAAACGTTTATTATCTCCCATGGTTTCTTTAGGTTAAGAATCTGGGAGTAGGTTAAGTAGTTGACCTGGCTCTGGCTCAGGGTCTCTCACAGAGTTGTATTTACTCAAAGGAAGGCTTTTTGGTATTTGGAGCATCAGCAGCTAAGGTTCCTTAGTTGCCTGCCTTACTTGGCTGTCAGAAGAGGGCCCAGTTCTTTACCTGGATCTTTCCATTGGGCGGGTCCAGTGGTCTCTAGTGATTGGCTTTGCGCAGAATGAGTGATCAAGAGAGAGGCTGAAGCTGGCAGTCTTGTTAATGAAGTACACTTGGAAATCACACACCCTCATTAGTACCACATTACGTACATTAGAAGTGAGTACCTAAGTAAAGCCCACATTCAAGGAGAAAGTGAATAAACTTGAAAACTAGCAAAGAGTGAACACATTTGAAAACTGCCATAAGGAGCTCTTTAACAAAACCTGTACTCCCTCCCAAGGGTATCTTATCTACTGCTCTAGTTTTAGGTATTACCTTACAATTTCCAAATTTATAAAGATCTATTTTCTGAGTCATTAACCTGTATTCAACTTCCTACCAGATTTTTTTCATGACACTAAAATGTAGCCAGTTGCTCATGCCAGCAGCACAGTAGTTATTTTTGCTACCCTCCCTTCTACCCTTCATGTTCTCCTAATCACCAAATCATGCAATTTTTTTTGTTCCTAAATATAGATCAAATCTGTTCACGATATCATTATTCATTTAAAGCGATCATTTTGTCCTTACTGCTAAAACGTGGCCTTCTATTTTGCATTCCCTTATCCATTCTTTAAAAAAAAAAAAATCTTTAACAGATTTTAATTTTACTTAAATACACAGAATTTAGGTTAAAGTAAAAGGCAAGGGAATGGAAAATAAAAACAAATATAAGCTGTTTTGTTAATATTTTTGTATTCACAACAAGCAAACATATACAACAGGCTGAAGATTTCAGTCTCTGCTAAATGGAGATTAGGCTACAGGTTTTATTTTTTGAGTGGATTTTTGAATATGTGGAATAATTCATGGAAAAATGAGATTTGAGCAGGGCATTGAGGGCTTGGCCCAAGGAGATGGGTGTGCACACACGTGTGCACACACGCGCTTGGTTCATCTGTCCTATAACCAAGTTTCCATACCGTCAAAGCAGTGGTTTAGTGGTAAGCAGGTTAGTCGGTTTAATCAAATTCTTCCTTAAATAGATGCAGAGCCCCTCTCTATCTGACTCAGTAGCGAGCTCCTCCAGCATTTCTTCAGTGGCCACTGATACTCCAGCTTCTGCATTCATTCTCTCCTTTATAGATCCTCCCTGCACTACTTCATGTCCTTCCCATGGTTCTAGGCTCTATTCACTCCTGAATCCAACTGAGAGTTCAAGAATTATATATTTATTTATTTGAGAGAGAGAGAGGAAGAGAATGGGGGGCGGGGTGGGAGAGAGAGAGAACGCATGCACGTGTACTTGCACAAGTTGGATGGCTGAGGGAGAGGGAGGGAGAGAATCTCAAGCAGACTCTATGCAGAGGGTGGAGCCGCACTCAGGGCTCCATCTCACCACCCTGAGTCACAACCTGAGCCCAAACCAAGAGTCCCACGCTTAACTGGCTGGGCTACCCAGGTGCCCCAGCAGTTGAACATTTTTGAATATTATCCTGACTCCTTAAATTCAACATGTTTAAAATGTAATAAATTATACTGTGTTATGCTCTGAATCTGCTAACTGGAGCTGCTTGCCTGTATGTCTATGTTTACTGTTAATCTTATTGATATCCTTTGTCTTAAAATCCTGTATGTCAACTACCACTCCCTTCTTTGAAAACTCCCCTCCAATGCCCTAGGTTTATTCTAGCAAGTCTCTGAGGCCCTTGGGGTCCACAAAGAATCATGTGACTTGTGTTTGGTCACCAGCTTTTAGCCTCTGCCTCCATCCCCACCTCCCATCCCTAGACTGGTGTCTTTGTTATCATCATCCACAATTCACCAAGGACTTAAGGCGTTTTGAGTCAGATGTTACCAGGCAGGCTTAACAGTAGGAGAGAGAGCCCAAAGAAGATAAAGTAGGGGTTTCAGGGCGCCTGGGTGGTTCAGTCATTAAGCGTCTGCCTTCGGCTCAGGGTGTGATCCCAGCATTCTGGGATCGAGCCCCGCATCAGGCTCTTCTGCTGGGAGCCTGCTTCTTCCTCTCCCACTCCCCCCGCCTGTGTTCCCTCTCTCGCTGGCCATCTCTTTCTCTCTGTCAAATAAATAAATAAAATGTTTAAAAAAAAAAAAGTTTCAACAACAGAGTGGCTGAGGCCTCAGAAAAGAAAACATGAAAGTGATTTGGCTGAAATAAGTGAGCAAGAACAGGGAGCTTTTTCTTGTGATATTTAACCCCTGGTCAGGAGTACTTTTCATTAGATATGTGCTTGCCATGGAACCTGGGCATTTGCTGGGGTTCTGGCAATCTTTAGTAGAGAAGCTTCATTTCATCCATGCCTCCTTAGTCCCATGGTCAGGGGATAGTTCCTTAGTGCAGCATCCTACCCAGCTGCCAGATTTTAAATTTCAGTTTTTTCCAATTTATTCAGCTAATACCTATTACACATCTAATGATGATACTCTGTTCCTTGTTACAACAGATTAACTCATGGAATAAAAGTGAGAAGGAGTTCAAGAATACACCTTCCTTGCCCCCAAATTATTTTCCCACAGCCACTTCCCAATGCCCAATGCAATATTACCCTAATACGATATGTAATAGGTAGTCTCATGGCCTATCCTGCATTTGAATTGTTGACATCTCCCATGTCTCAGTCTTTTTCTCTACTAAGCAAAATCTCTCCGTTGTTAGCACAATAACTGAATGGTTAAAAACAAAAAAACAAAACTTTTAACTTAAACATATTTTTTTCCATTGGACTTTGGTTGCTGATTAAAGCATTTAGCAATATAATTAAAAGTAATTTAAATAGCTAATTAGATAATGTTATAGTTTCCAGTAATACATTCCTTTAAACAAAGCATCCATCATTTAGGAGTGCAATTTATCATTGGGTTACTGATACACAGGGAATTATATATTAAATGGAAGAAAACATCCACAAATCAAGTCTGGCTCTCTGTAAAAATTGCCATATACATAACTTCTGCGTCATTCTTACAGGGTCAAAAGAGAAACATGGAAAATTTTGGCCTCCACATTTTAGTTGACTTTGCAACTGTTGAGTGTCTGGTTCTAAATCATATTTTTGACAGTTAAGAACCAGAATAAAGCTTTCTCTGCATACACATGTTCTGACAAAAATTGACTGATGAATTTAATTAACTAAATTGTCCACTTAGTCAAACAAATGCTTTAACTGTATGGTTTGCTTATTTGTTTTGTTTCCTTGTTAAATTAACTTGTTTTTTTAACTTAATTTAACTTAATCGTTTAAGTTAAAATATAGCCAGATCAATCCAACGTTTAAAAACAGTTTCAGTGTTACTTTTAAAATAGTTATACCAAAGTTAAGAAACAAATTGCCTTTTAGCAAATGCTAAAAAATTTCCTGGAAAATTCTGATTTCAAAAACCTTTTATTAAAACCAAAAATAGGGGCGCCTGGGTGGCCCCGCGGTTAAGCGTCTGCCTTCGGCTCAGGGCGTGATCCCGGCGTTATGGGATCGAGCCCCACAGCAGGCTCCTGTGCTGTGAGCCTGCTTCTTCCTCTCCCACTCTCCCTGCTTGTGTTCCCTCTCTCACTGGCTGTCTCTATCTCTGTCAAGTAAATAAATAAAATCTTTAAAAAAAAATAAATAAAAAAAATAAAACCAAAAATAAAAACCAAAGAAACAAAAACAACCTCTATGATTCCATACCTAAGTCATGAAACTGGATCCCCAAATTTGANTGTGTTCCCTCTCTCACTGGCTGTCTCTATCTCTGTCAAGTAAATAAATAAAATCTTTAAAAATAAATAAATAAATAAATAAAACCAAAAATAAAAACCAAAGAAACAAAAACAACCTCTATGATTCCATACCTAAGTCATGAAACTGGATCCCCAAATTTGAATATTTTTATTTTTCAATGATTCCATTACTTAAAGTACTAAATACATTAATGAAAATGTCTTTATCCTTGAAAACTGAAATCTCACCTTTTTTTTTTTTTTTAGAAACTTCAGTATTAAGAAGGATGTCATGTTTAAACAACCATCTAATTTCAGGATGATAGATAAACAAGGACAGTTTATTGTATTTTAGGAAAAATAGAGATGCATATTTCAGAAATTCAGTATCTCTCTATTGTGGGAATACCCTGTCAAAATGTTGATTCAAGAGCAAACTTTAAAAATAATGTTACAACCAACCTCTAATAATGTTAACTCTCTGATGAATGCTATGGATGTGCTAGATTCTTCTGTGTCTCTCTCTCTCTGTGTGTGTGTGTGTGTGTGAGACAGACAGAGGGAGAGAGAGAGAGAGAGAGCGCAAACAAGATGTTGAATAACAACCAGAATGGAATTACCTGTACGCCTGCTTGAAAACTTTAAGGGACCTGCCCACAAGTTATGCATGCGGTATATGTTACAGTAGCTTTTCTGAAGCATTATAGAATGACGTAAAAACTAATGTCCTTTTCAATTTTGAAATAATTGTATGGTTTCAGAAGCCAAATCAATATATTTTTTAAAAGATTATGTATGTATGTATGTATGTATTTGAGAGAGAGAGTGAGCGAGAGAGCATGAGCATGAGCAGGGGCAGAGGGACAGGGAGAAGCAGGCTTCCCACTGAGCAGGGAGCCCCATGTGCGGCTGTATACCAGGACTCCGGGATCATGACTCTATTGAAGGCAGAGGCTTAACCAACTGAGCCACCCAGGGGCCCCCCAAATCAATATTTCTTTTAAGTTTCAAGTGAAAATACTTATAGCAATAAATATCTCTTTCTCTACCTCCACTCATTGTTTTTCTCCTCCTGCCTTCTTTTGTTTTCACATTTCATGCTCTGTAAAAAAGCCACACGAAAAGCTGCATATATTTATTCAAATACATGTTTCTATATATGTACATATTAGTGAATTAATCAAATATTAATGCATATTTATAGCTATCATGTATGTAACTCTATAATTATTTCTATTATGTGGAAATCAACTTATTAGATGATTGGTAAACACTTGATTTAGAATTTCAGTTATATGCTTTTAAATTAAACATTCGACTTTCTTCCAATAATGGACTGATAACGTTCACAGTCTTGGAGTGGGAAACGTAAACTTGACATGAAAAGATGGGTAATTCCCTATGTAAAAATGAGATATATATGTTCAGCAAACATCTAAAATCAAACAACTTAAAGAAAATATTTGCCACAAATATAAAGGACCATTTTTAAAAATTTTCTTGTTATACAAAGAACTTTTACAATAGCGAACCATGTATAAATGTGAGCAAGCAATTCATAAATAAAAGGAATGTGAGAGGTTGATAAACATGAAAATATGTTCCATTATACAAATAGAATACTGAAAAATTTGAAAAAAGGATATTGTATCTTATTTGTCTACTGCATTGGCAAAATTTAAAGGAATTGGTAATACATTGTTTTGAAATGAAAAGTGCTGCTGGTAGAACCATGCATGTTTATTCAGTTTTTTGGATGTCTAGTTGTTGATTTTTGCCAGACTTGAAATATATTTCCCCTTTGATCCATCGATTTCATTTATAAAAATATACATAAAATATATTTGGATAATTATATTTTTTGTAAGATGTAATAGCTAAGGAACACAAATATGTTTATACTTCTTTACAGTATTATGACAAAAACACATGGACATTCCCAAATGCCCATCAATATGAGATCAATTATATAATGTTTGTAGGTATATAAAATGCAGCCATTAAAAATGAGGACTATAATACGGAAATGAAAAGAGATGTTCATTAAAATAATAAAATAAATAAAGGTATCAAACAACATGTGTAGTGTAATACTACCTGAATAAAATATAAAGAAGGGTAGGAGGAAACATATAATGTCTATTTGTTTTTCTGTAGTTAATTCTAATAGAAGGGTCACCACAATGCTAATGGTTCTCTTGACAGTGGGGGGAAAGTGTGTGGAGAGAGCTGAAGGAAAATTTAATTTTTCTCCATATAAATCTCTATTTTCCTAAAGAACACTTATGATCAGTATAATTAAATTATAAAGTATACTATTATGTTAATTATTACTGAACAATGAAACCATGTTTTAAAATTGAAATAGAATGCTTAAGATTATATAAATATAACAAAAATGTGATTTTTGGTCCTAGTTTCCATAAAACAAAATAAAACAAGAGACACACATGATACCCCTGAGGTTTACCTGAGAATCTTTCTCTACAAACTGGATAATATTTCTACGTAGACTTTACTTCACATACCAGCCCAAGTTTTAGAAAATCCGAGTGTTCTTTTTTCTTTCATTTATAAGAAAACTTGTATTAGATAAGGTTTTATGAAATACCTGTTATTCTTAGATTTTTAAAAGTCCTGTAAAGTTATTGAAGTAAGAAATATTCTATTTTAGTTAAAATTGTTAATTGCAACTGGTTTGTTTTTTGGTATTGGTTTGCCCCAAACACTGGAAAAGCAAACACATGTACTTTTCCTTTGTATGTAGTAAAGATAACTTACATTTCTTCCTCCTCCTTCCGGTAGCTTTCAGCCGTGCCCCAATTCCGATGGCTGTGGTCCGCAGAGAGCTCTCCTGTGAGAGCTATCCCATAGAGCTCCGCTGTCCAGGAACAGATGTCATCATGATAGAAAGTGCCAACTATGGGAGGACTGATGACAAAATTTGTGACTCTGACCCTGCTCAGATGGAGAATATACGATGCTATCTTCCAGATGCCTATAAGATTATGTCTCAAAGGTACGATACTTCTAATTTCTTTTTTTTGTGCATTTAGTATAAACTCTTACCATGAATCTGTGTGACATATTGAGTATAGGTAAGAACACAAACAGCATTGTATATTTTAGAATAATTGGAACTACTTTTTCAATTTCAAACTGGTTTCCCATATCACTAAAATGCTAGTATTAGCGATTGCAAATGGCATTTGGAAATTATTAAAATCTGTTAGATTAGTTACTAGATTTCATGGTGTACTCTGACGTCTGTAGAACTGGGCTCGATAGATGAGGATCTAAATTTAGTTTTCACAGTTTTCAAAAATAGGCTTTTGTAATTTTCTCCAGAAATTACAGAAAAATTATTTTACTGCTAATAAATATTTTCTATCAGTGTATGAAAAAGAATAAAAGTTAATAGGCAACTTTTATAACCATAAATCAAAATGTAGTAAAATGGTATTGATTAATGATTATTTAGCCTTGAAAAACAATGAAGAGTATTACTTTGTTATCTAGTATATAGTGTAATTCATTTAAGCTATTCAAAATATTACCATATTCAAATAATGTAAATTAAGGTATCATATAATATCACTGGATAAGGAAAAGATGTCTTCAATTCTAAAGAAACTGGTCAATGGGAATCCATACTATAGAAGGTTTGAATTATACTAAAATTTCTTGATGAATTGACTAAATGTTATACATATCTCTTAAATATTTGTTCAGTATTACTATGATTTCTCAGAACTTAGTGAAGTCATTCATTTACTATAAGACCTCATACTTTCTGACTACATGCTCACAAAGTAATTTTAAAATAATCAGTAAATAATTTATTGAATGATTTTTTTCATTAGGATTTCTATTTAGCCATTTATTTTCTTTTATTATTTAAGGAGTTCTTAAAATATGGGGAAGTCATAGAACATGTAAAAATAAATAAATTCAAGCATATAAAAGCAAAAACAATAGTTCTCAAGGCTTATCTTTCTTGTGCTTGAGAAAACTTGCATTATTTTTAGCTTTTTGTCTTCTTGATGCCTAAAATTCTGACATGTATGTGTGTGATTGATAAAATCTTTTTTATAAATTACTATTGTGTAAGTTCTTAATAAAATTATAACATGCCAGGTTTTTGATGATCAAAACATCTGAAGAATACTTGAAAGATAATGGTCTCACTTGACAAATCTAAGGGCTTTTGTTTGTCTATTTCTAAAATGATAACTCATGCTAAGGTGAATATTAATGAGAAATAAGATTTTAAAATTAGGGATTCCATTTGATATAAGTTTGGTTGCGTTCGGTTCTTCTTGTGTGTCTCTTTCATTCTTATCTCTCATTGTATGTCTCTTGTTATACATTTGACATGCCTCCAATTATGGTTAAATTCTCTGATGTTATGCCTAAAAGAAGTCTAATTACTTCATCGTGTGTGGGTGTTATAATGGTGTCTGTTCTGAGTGGTTTTCCATGTGTAGTATGAACGGGCACTATGACTAAATTGTTATTTATTTTGTTTATTTCTGTCAGACCAACAAACAAAAATGGATTCTTTGAATCCATTCGAGGTGTGAGTAGAGGAGGAAATTCTGCTTTTCTGTGATTAGCTTTTCATTTTAAATGTAGCAGAAGCATTAACTTCACTAGCTCTTTGATCTCTTTATGATTTTCATTGAAATTGTTTTAATCCTTTTATTGATATTATTAATGGCTCCCAAAATAAGCCCTTAATCTTATAATTATTGCAAAAAAATAGTTACAATGGATCCTCTCAAGCTGCTGAATTATATGGGATGTGTCTGTAAAGTGACAAATCTTTAGAGTAAAATTGCTTTAAGCACCCTGAGTGAGTCATTTGTAGAAGCCCCTGGTGTCTCAAGTAAGGATTGTTAGCTGAAATAACTGTGGTTAATTCTGTATGGAGGCAAGTTCCTTAGTTGTTCTTGGACTGCTAAATATGCTACATTTACTCTTGTCCACAATGAATGCTTTTGACTCTTAGAAGAAGTCAGGTTCCATCTTGTAAGCTCCCAAGAGATGAGATGGCTATGTCAGCTTCAGCTGCTTATATTATAATTAACGAACTTTCACTGTCCTGCCAGTGACAGCATGTTAAATAATGCTAATAATTTCTAATTATGATATAGATGTATCATATTAATAATGATATGGGCAGCTTAAATAATCCATTTAAATTAAAATTATAATGGGGAAACCTTTCTAAAACATATTTAGATAATTATTGTTTTCTTTCATTTAAAGTCCTAGAAAGTCATATCAGTGTCTAAACGTTTTTAAGCATGTCTCTAGACCAGAGGTTGATATTACAAAATACATAATGTTTTGTGTATCCTTGTGTAACCTTGTTAAACGGCCTTCATAACTTGCTTCAGCCTCATAAATTAGACAGATGTCACAGGCAAGGACAGACATGAAATAGTATTCATGTAGATATTTGAATACACATTAAAAAATACATAAATAAAACTGTATAATAAAATTTTAGTTATGTGTGGAAAAATTGGGGATTTGCATCAGAAGGATACGGCACTTGATTTCCCTGTTTTTCCCCTTTAGAACTTCGTGGTCTGATCTCTCCTAGAGGAGCCAGATTGCTCACTGTCTTGCAGATTACACCTCGTGTTCTCAAATCCGAGTGTGTTTTTATGCCATTTTCCCTGCAGCCCTTCCGAAAGTTCTGTGTTTTTCCTCTTCTTTCATTATCCTACTAGAAGGCTAATTAAAATGTCAGAACACATTTCTTTATCCTTCTCAGAACTTCCATTCTCACTCACTTGTTATCATCTACATACTTCTTTATTGCAGCTAAACATTAATAAACCCATAGTATCACACCCCAGACAGTTGCCTTGTCTAAATTGTAGGCTTCTAGAGGGTAGACTTTCTGTTGATTTTACCTAAAACTAACTTCTAATGTCTAATGATGTGTTAATGAATAAGTAAATGTGCTCTCCGACAGTGTCATGCCACTTAAAAGCTTTCTTAATTCTATTATCTTAGTGATTTTTGTTTCTTTTTATTTTACATTTACACACTTCAGAGATTTAAAAAAATGGTACACAGAGCCTTATAATCTAAATGTGAAAATGACTGTTGGCAACTGATAACTGCAGAAATCTTACATTTTGAATTCAGCTGAGGTTTCATGTTATCTTCAGCTATTAATGGAAATATTTCCATTTTTAACTCCACCAACACTTGAAATTCCACAACATGCCATGCACTGTGACAACTCTGGAGTTTGGTGGATGAATAAGCCAGGCATGGTTCCTGCCCACACACCTATAGTTTTTGGGCAGATAAAAAACAAACAGCTACATTATTTGCTCAGTATTTTATTTTTATCTCATTTATGTTTATTGAGGAGCTCAAAAAAAGGAGGAAAGCTCTTTCGGCCAGATAATATTAAAGAGTGCTCATTGGAGAGGGAAGGTTAAGCTGGTCCTTGAAGGATGGCAGCTTCGGTAGAACCAGAAGAGACCAAAGTGATATTAGATACATAATATATTAGATATGTAAGATATATTAGGTATATAAGGCACCAAAAAGAACGTGAGGGGACAGCTTCCCTTCAATAACCCCTCACCCAGCCTCTTCTGCCATGCCTTTAACAGCTTATTGGTGCCTGTTCAGCACTATGTAGTCTTTCCAAAGCCTCTTTGAAATGTGCCTCTATTGAGGCCAGCCCTCCACCAGCCTCCCCATAGATCCAGTTCACATGCTCTCAAGAAACCTTGATAATTTGATGATAAACTAGCTTTGTGCTAGCCCCCTTGTCAGTACAAATTCCTGTTGGAGTTCTTCTTAGTAGTTGGACATAAACTCCATCTAAATGTGGGAAGTTTGAATATCATATGACTTCCTCATGTCATCTTTTTGGATACATATTTTAAATATGTGGTATTTCAGTATTACTTTATGTAAAATTGCTTATATTGTTCAAATTGCAAAGGCATTTGTAAACAGGTATATACGTATGTGTATATAGTATGTATCTACTGAGGTATAATGTACATATAGAAAATTTAACATTTCATAAATACATACAATCAGTGAATTTTCACAAACCGAGCTCATCCAACTAACAGCCAGATGAAGACATAGGACGTTTACAGCATCTCAGATGTACCCCTTCATACTCTGCACCAGCCATAGTCCACCCCCTGCCCCATGTTTTGCTGCTGTTGAGCCTTCTAATATCTTAAATCAGTTTGCCCATTTTGTAATTTAAATATATGAGTTCATATAGCATATGCTTTTCAGAGTCTGGTTTCTCTCATTCGTTGCATTCGTTTTTATATATAACATTATTGAAGCATTTTTATATACCATATAACCCGCTCGTTTGAAGTATAATGATATTTTAAGTAAATTTCCAGTTTACCAAGCAGTGCAACATCACCATAAAAAAGTTTTAGAATATTTCCGTCACCACATTAAGATCCTGGCACCCATTACTAATAATTCCCATCTCCTTCCCACACCACACAATGACTAATCCGTTTTCTGTCTATGTGTCTATTCTTAATGATTGTGTTTTAAGCTAAAAAGTGAATTTAAAGTCCAGTTAGATTTAGTGGGCATTTCAGTGGGGACGGTATCAAAGAAATAGCAGTTATTTCTGGAGGCAGGGATATAAATATGTTTCCTGTGTTGTGAATTCTCTTGGAATCAAAGATCATAATCTAGACAAGTAGAGATGTTAAATATATAAAGTAGGATGATTTTTTTTCTACTTAAATGAGTGATCTGAGTTTTGCTTTTGCTTTTCATCTTCTTCCAGCATTTTAGCAAGGTTACATTGTTATATGTCCTAGTCACAATGGGAACATGCAAAAAAAAAAAAGAGAGTGGGAGAGGGAGTGAGGAAGGGAAGAAGGGAGAAAGAAAGTTATTTCTCACCTTTCTGAAAAAGCTATATTTCAGTTTATATCAGTGCCATTGCAGGGGATTTTACAGCTTACAAAATGATCTTGGTTTTTGTTGTATTCAATCCTGGTGAAGTTAAGAACTCTTACAATAGCAGTCGAAGAAGAAATGTCAGGGCAGTTTCTGTTTGTACATAACTGAGTAAATGTTCTACAATAACTGCGTGTATATACTTGCATTTTCCAACTTGAGTATTCTCCTTTGCTCCTTTAACAAAATTATTACATTATATCTTGCGTTTCTCTTGTGAATTATAACAGATAAAAAATACTCCCTCATACTAGGGAGTTTTCCATTGAATGCATGTTCTATGCAGTAAAAAGAACAGATGGGCATAGAAACTATAATATATAACTCATTGTCTTAAGAATTACTCTTTGTGTGCACGTTTATTAAGAAAAAAAAAAAAGAAGAGGAAATGAAGGAAGGAAGGAAGATAATTCCCATTATCAAATCCAAAATGTAGAGAATATGGAGAAGCTGGGAATTTCCTATCTGGAAGACATTTACCTCTTTGTTAATATTTCAGCCCATTTCAATTCTGAGAATATATTTTGATAATGTCTTACTAAAGTGCTTGCTAGTGCTTCTTGCTATTCATTTAAGTTTGAATGAAATTATGCTATATATGTGTGCTTTGAAATTTAAGAACTTAGTGATTAAAATATTTCAGGATAGATTAGGATAAAAACTAAAGGGAGTTGTGTTGGCTGTCTCTTCCATATCTTGGGGAATATTAACCCTTTGTGCAGCCATTCTCAAAGTATGGTTCATGGAAATTTGGAATTTCTGAGTTCTTACCAGGGATTTCTCAAGGTCAAAACTATTTTCATAACAATTCTGACTTCTTGTTTGCCTTTTTCATTGTATTAGACATAGGCACTGATTGTGCAAAAGCAGTGGTAGGTAAATCTGATGCCATCTTAGCAGGTATCAAGACAGTAGCAATAATGTACTTTTAAATTTTCTCAGTTTTAATTTCTAATATGGTACATAATAATATAACTCCCATAAACTGATAGTCTTTAAGAATCTTAGTTATATTAACTGTATGGTGACTAACATAATATAATAAAAAAAAACATTAAAATAAAAAAAGAGTTAAAGAGGTCATGAGACAAAAGGGTAGGAGAATTGATGTTTTAACAAATTTTTTTTCATTTTTACTTGAGGGTGAACATTAGTTACGTTTTGTCTTCATTTTTATGTTGCATGATACTCATTCTGTTTGTTTTAGAATTATCTAGAGTTTTTTTCATGAGTGAATTATTATTTTTATTGAAGTATATTTGACATACATATTGTATTAGTTTCAGGTATACAACATAGTGATTCAACAATTATATATGTTATGAAATGCTCACCAAGATAAGTGTACTTACCATCTGTCACCATACAAAGTCATTACAGTATTATTGACTATATCCCTATGCACATTTGATTTATAAAATATAAGAATTACTTTTTTTTTTTTTCATTTATAGTCATTTCGCCATCTCCAGCTTTTTAGATATTTTTACACTTCGTGGTCAGTCTGTAGAACTTGACATCTTGTGGAAAATATTTAGAAAATATCATCAAGGAAAGAACAAATTTTCTGAAAAGAAGAGGATATAGGATAAAAACACTGTAGTATCCAACTTCAATATAGCTTAAATTCATATGGAAAAGAACGAAGCAGATTATGAACATAAATTCTGTCACTGATTAATTGTATACTACAGGCTCTGGAGGAATGTAAGTTATAGTGAGATATAGCAGACATTCAGAATAATACCTCAGTTGCTCTGTCATTACAGTGACTTTAAAGATTGCTAAGGCTACGGTGGGAGTGGGTCTCAAAGTATTTTGACTGCCTTTTATGTTTCATTTTACTGATGAGGAGACTGGGGTACATGGAGTTTAAGAAATTCACCCAAAATTACTTGCTATATGATGGCATAAGCATGACCGCACCCTTGATTTTTTTTTTTACTGTTTTTTTCTTTCTTCTTCTCAGAAACTAAAAATAATTTTTGTTATCAGAAAAATTATTTTCATTTCTTAGTACATTAGAAAAAGCCAGTGAAAGATTCAAATCCATCCATAATATATATAAGTCAACTAATCTGTTGGTTAAAGAAGAGTAAAGTTTCAATAAGAAACCAACTTTACAAAATTGATCAATGTAGCCATTGAGTTACATTTTTAGGAAAATATCCTTTCCTTGCCTGCTGATTGTTTAGGCGTTCTACCTCTAGCTGGAGTTTTAGTATTCAGGGTATAATATGCTTGTACAAATAGGAAATATATTCAGTTGTTATTGGTAATAATAATACTTATTTACATTTATTGTGTGATCCTTATTTGCCATAAACTCTGGTAAAGAATTCACCTTTCATTAGTTCATTAATTCCTCCCCATAACACTAAGCAATAGCTATTGTTACCACTCCCATTGTACCCATGAGGTAGTTAAATCACATAGAAATTTACTTGCTGAAGAAATTATTTTAAGTCAATACACTGTCTTATTTGAGAGATTTGAGACTTTGTTCATTGGAGCAAGGGTGATAAAATGATAAAGTATTTAAAATACTGAAGAACTCTGCTCTTGATCATGATCGTGATGGTGAGAAAAGAAACTCATTTTCTCTCATGCAAACATTCAATCAAATATTGGATTGGTTTGGCTCAGGGCTTCTCCATATCCAATTACAGCCATATGCAAATTTTTATTATTGAAGTTTTTGGTAGAAATAATTTAATTATTGTGAAACTGAAACTCTAGAGACTCTCAGCCTCTTTTTTATTTGAATCAATTGTGTTTATAAAGTGTTTTAGGTAATGTAATGCTTCTTGGAAAAATAAACATTGATAGAATAGAGCTGATCGTATAACTAATACTAAATATTTCAGCTTTAACTATTTTTTATTCCTTTTTTTAAATAATTTTTATTTTGTTATATTAGTCACCATACAGTACCTCCCCAGTTTTTGATGCAATGTTCCATGATTCATTATTTGCGTATAACACCCAGTGCACCATGCAATATGTGCCCTCCTTAATACCCATTACCGGCCTATCCCAAACCCCCACTCCCCTCCCCTCCGAAGCCCTCAGTTTATTTCCCAGAGTCCACAGTCTCTCATGGTTCATTCCCCCTTCTGTTTACCCCCCTTCACTCTTCCCTTCCTTCTCCTACTGATCTTCCTATTTCTTATGTTCCATAAATGAGTGAAACCATATGATAATTGTCTTTCTCTGCTTGACTTATTTCACTTAGCATAATCTCCTCCAGTCCCGTCCATGTTGCTGCAAATGTGAAATCGTTCTTTGTGATAGCTGAGTAATATTCCATTGTATATATGGACCACATCTTCTTAAGCCAGTCATCTGTTGAAGGGCATCTCAGCAACTTCCACAATTTAGCTATTATGGAAAATGCTGCTGTGAACATTGGGGTGCATATGGCCCTTCTCTTCACTACGTCTGTATCTTTGGGGTAAATACCCAGTAATGCAATTGCTGGATCATAGGGTAGCTCCATTTTTAACTTTTTAAGGGACCTCCACACTGTTTTCCAAAGTGGCTGTACCAAGCTGCATTCCCACCAACAGTGTAACATTCTCCACATCCTCTCCAACATTTGTTGTTTTCTGCCTTGTCAATTTTTGCCATTCTAACTGGCATAAGGTGGTATCTCAGTGTGGTTTTGATTTGAATTTCCCTGATGGCTAATGATTTTGAACATTTTTTTCATGTGTCTGTTAGCCATTTGTATGTCTTCATTGGAAAAGTGTCTGTTCATATCTTCTGCCCATTTTTTGATTTGATTATTTGTTTCACGCGTATTGAGTTTGAGAAGTTCTTTTGTAGATCTTGGATACTAGTCTTTTATCTGTAGTGTCATTTGCAAATATCTTCTCCCATTCCGTGGGCTGCCTCTTAGTTTTTTTGCAGCTATAACTATTTATAAGCAAGATTTATTTGAGAACTTCCTATAAGCCAGACAATGTTCTAAGCACTTTATATGAGTTAACACATTTAATTCTTCCCTTACTCCTGTGTAATGGATACTACTGTTATTTTTCACCGATGGTGGAACTAAGGAACAGAGAGTTTAAATAACATTCAAAAGTTACATGGTGCCTACAAAGCTAAAATGTTAACCTAGGCAATCCAGCTCCAAAATCCATGATAACTATTGCAATCCATCACCTTGTGTGCTCTAAAATGTGCACTATTTTTTATAAAAGATACTAACTTAGAAAACAAATAGGAACCAGTCCCTGTTACTGAAAAGAAAATATACGTGTGTCTATATGTTTGTGTGTGTGTGTGTGTTCATACCCCACACACATGCATTATTAGTGGTTGCTTATCTTTTTTTACATACGAATAATGAAAACATGGCATGGAGCTTATTAAATTAATGACATTTATTTATTTTCTGCCTTAGGATAAAGTTTCAGGCAAAAACACTTGAGTACTTGTGATAAAACATTTAGTTTAAAAAAAACCTATGAAACAGGATATTGCTTTTAACATTTTGGACTTTGTGGTGACACAATTATCTATAGCAATACTTCAGTAAAAAAGAAACATATTGGTTGTAATGGGGAATAAGCTGAAATTTGTACGGCATATGGAAATGAAAGAAAATGGATGTCAGTATGTAAACTATGGAACAGGGAAGGCTCATGAGTTAGAAACTAAATACATCACATGAGTACTTTGAAATACTTGTAAATGAGAAAATGTATCATGCCAGCCTTTCTTAATTAAATTTGAATATAACAGAATGCTTTAAAATTTCTAATGTTTTATATAATGAGATTTTAGATGGCATAAATGTTCACAGAGCTTTTGGTAATAAGTTATAAAGATGAAAGTGGATCTTTATTTGTACCACATTATAGGGAATTTGTTTTATTATATAATATTAGTTTATTCTTGTTTAGTATTTTTGTTTTATTTTTCATATCTTGGAAAAATTCGGTTATGCTAAAAACATTACTAAATTTGCCTCTGTGAATATTCTACTAGCCAAAAGCTTTAGTTGATTCATTGTTTCTTTATTATTAAGAGTATTACCAAATACAGCTAAATGTGAAAAAAATACTATCAAGTTTAGTTAGTAGATCATTTGTGTAATACATTTTGAATCTTCCCATTATGTGCTGATGTGAAAGTACTTTAACTCTGAGAGAAATGTTATTTCTCAAGTTGTTGGGGACTAATTATTATCCTAATATTTGTTAATATGAAAAAATGCATTAATTAATACCGGTTTCCATAAAATTAGATATTTACTTTATCACATATACATCAGGAAGATGTGTAAATCATATTTATTTGTAATTAGGTTTACCAAATGGCAAAAGCAGCATATGTTTTTTTAAGCATATGGGCTGATTTCAATAGATAAATATATGTATGTGTATTTTGGCTGGAAAAGACTTGAAGTCTTTCCAAAATACTAGTACCCATAACTGTTGGTACTATCAACCTTATGGAAATAAACATTTGGAGCTGTTTCTTAGACTTGTTAGTGTGTTGAGAAAGTAAATGCTTGGAAATGAATAGAAATCTAAAGGAATACTGCAATATAAAAAGAAGAACACATACTTTAGAAGTAGTAAAAAAGGCAAAAAAGAAGGGGTGTTACCAAAGGAGGAAACTGGATGACAGTAGGTTTGAAGATGAGATGATGTTAAACTGAAGAGAACCTTTTCAGCTAAAATGATTTACATTGTTGATTTATTCAGAGACACTTTGATGTTCCCAAACATTTACCACTGATCACCTAAACAGCTCAGGATATTTTATATTTAATTAATATACCTCTGAAGATTTGAATTCACTTATCAAATATTATACTCATGCTATGTAAAGATTCATGACAGTCTTCTACCAATATAGCATATTATTAAAAATAGTATTCTAATATTATCTCCTCGTTTAGTAACATTGATTTGTTTGTTTCATAATAATGGGAGTTTTTGCTTTATTTTCAGAATTATACCCATGAAGCCCACCAAAGCCTGGCTACAGGCAACATCCTTGAAAGTGAAATATGTTACCTTTGTGTTTCTAATATATGTTATACCTATACGTTTTTAACTTACATACTAAATTTTACTATTTTTCTCTAAACAAAGCAGAAAATTTTTTTTTCCATTATGTTATAAAAATACCTATGACCAGTTTCATCATTGACAACCTTCTAGAACATATGACTTATTTCTCTGTAGGTATTTTAGAAATTAGGGTCAGAAAAAATGTACTTCTTTTTCACAAATTAGTCTCTGCAAAATTTGTCATAATAAAAGGCCCTTCACCTTTCCAAGGAATTCAAGTAGAGCATCCTTGCCTGAGGAGATAGGATTTTGAATTACTTTCCAACTTGAGTTCTGAGGAAATTGTAGAGTCCTTCAAATGACTTTACATTTAATTATTTCCTCCAATAGCATTTCCCTGCTGTGACATAAAAAAAAAAAACCCACAAAAAACTACAACTATAACAGCAGACATTATGTGTATTACAATATTTCACTGAAAGTCATGGAAGTGGAAAGGAATAAATTAATAAAAACATGACAAGCCCGCATGGATATTGGAATGGGATATGAGCCTCCTTCTGCAAACTAAAAGAAAATGTGTCTCAGTGAAAGTTGTGATATACAAACACATATCTAAAGTGTTACACATTGGTGCACACAAAGAAAAAGATCATTCTTGTAGCAATGTAGCTGGATGCATATGGGATAGCTGTAATTGCATTATGAAAACATGTCAGCAGCAAATGATAAAAAGAAGCTGCAACATAAATCTTAACTCCTAGATTCTTTTAGTCTGTTGTATCACAATTTCTTGCAGAAAATAATTGAAGGAAATGTTGTTTTGATGGGGATAGCACGAACTCAATGTATCCTTAGGGTGGCAGCTCTGAAAATAGTACACCAACACTACTGACATACTCACGTACACACACACACACACACACACACACACACACACACACACAAATAAAAGAAACATAACTTCTGAGATATACGTGTATAGGGTATTTATGATGTGTATTTTTAGGATGCAGATTAATTTCAAGAAAAATGCCATATATTTACCCAGGAATCAGATAGTTAAATATTATCTCATGGTTCAAGATTTCAGGTTTACTTTTTCTCTCATGTATTAAGAAATAAAGGGATAAGTTTCTTATCCATTTATTTATTCTTTTATTTTAAAATATTTTTATTTGTGGGGTGCCTGGTTGGCTCACTCTCGACTTCGGCTCAGGACATGATCTCAGGGTCATGGGGTCGAGCCCTGCATCAGGCTCCATGGTCAGCAGGGAGTCTGCTTGAGATTCTCTCTCCCTCTCCCTCTGCCCCTCCCCAAGTGAGAGATTCTCTCTCTGGGTAGAGTTCTGGTTCCAGGAAAACCCCTAATACACATGAGGTTTACTTTTGAAACTTGAAGAGGTTTTTTTTGGCTGGGGTGGTGGGCTTTCATTTCTTTAACTTCTGGGACCTTGGGTCTCATTTCTCTAGTATATACAGTCTCTTTTTTCTACCCCACTCCTTAGGCTTTATAGTCCTAAGTTAGACTGCCATCACTTTCTTACTTTAAAATTACCTTTGGACCTAAAAATGATTGCAGTCTCAGGCAAAGCACATGCCTAAAAATGAAAAAAGAATGCTCACCAAAGGTACATCTGTATGTTCTTGACAGAATGAGAGAAATAGTTGCTGGAAAGATAATCAAAACTCTCCATTCCTTCATCCAAAGGTAATTTGGTATTTTATGTGGAATATCACAAAAGGGTTTACCCATCTGGAGAAATAACAATACTAGGCACAATACTGTATGTTACACATATAACCAGTGCTATTACCATTTCTTGAAAGTGTTTGCTTTCCACTTAGGAGTTCGTCTACACCGAAGAAGGAGGCTGAATTTTGAGCTATGAAAATGTCACTAGATGGATAAGAATGTGGCTTGGGAATGTCTCCACAGATCATTCCTTTAGGTTTGGTATTGAATAATCAAATTTTGTAGATTTTCTCTATTCTATAGAGAAAAGAGTTTGAGTTAAATAAGTCAAAGAATCATCTTCCTAGATTTTTAGAGAAAGGGGTCTTATGCTTGTGAAATTTATCTCTCCAGTGTCATTTCATTCAGCCAATGTTGAAAACATCTGATAGACCACACAAGGAACAGTCACCCACATACTGTTTACATTAGTAATTAACAGAGAATTTTAAGAGAGATTATAGGCAATGTCACCACTCCAACATTTTCCTCTTAATGAAATAACCAGCACAGTGGGAAGCCAGCTACATTTTTAAAACCCAGCAGGGGAAATTGTGGAATAGAAACTATTAAGTGTCAGAGAGAAGGGTTTGAATACAAAGTTTGCTACTAGTGAAAATGATAAGAAGTACTCTAAAAGGAAATGCTTCTTGGACAATCCAATCTCGGAGTTTAGAAAATTTCAGGATTTTTTCCAAATATATATTACTACACATTTTTTAGTACAGCTGAACAATGTGTAGGTTAAGAAGCCACAGAGCCTAAATAGGATGAGAATTCTCCTTGGCTTGTGAAGACCCTCCTCCGTAAGACTAGAACAAACATTATTTAAATAAGTTCTTTTACATATACTCATAGATTTGGGAATGATGAGCCCATCTTTCAGCATTCAAAATATCTTCAGAAAGAAAAAAAAATAACGGAAACAGCAGCTCTTTGGAAAACTAAACTTACTAGCTCCTTTCCTCTCAGTTATTTTCTTCGCCTTTTTTCCCTTCTGGCATTCAGTTTAATGGCACCAATGGCTAAGAATGATTCCCATCCCAGGTAAAGCACATTTCTAAAAATGAGAGAAGACTGCTTACCAAAAGTAAATCTGTATATCCCTGACAGAAAAAGAGATAAACAGATGCTGGGGAGATAGTGAAAACTCTCCATCCCTACTCTTCAAAGGCAAGTGAGTGCTTCATGCTGAATACCACAAAATGGTTTACCTTTTACTACAAATAACGACAGTCAAAGACTCGGAATCTCAGCATTTTTCAAGTCTCTGCAGTACCAGTACCCCCGACAAAAACCAAACCAAACCGAAGAAGACAAACATTTTCCCATGTGGTGGTGTTTCAATTATCAAAGAAAGAAAGCCAGTGCCTTGGTTCCAGTCTTGGGGCAAGTAGAGCGCCGGATACCAAGTGATCGGACAGAGATTCTGCATAAAAGAAATGTTTGGCACTAATTAAATTTGAATTCAAATTTTAGTTTTGCTACAAGGTTTGTATCTCATTCCTTTGCAAATTCTCCCTCTCTTTCCATCACTGGGCTGCGGAAACTAACCTGGAAGCCTTGGCTGGTGCTCTCCCCTGAGGGTGCGCAGGTGCTTCTGATCTGAGACCTGGATGCCTGCCCTCTCCTCTAGGTTATTGAGGTCTGGTGAAAGAAATTGGATGTGTGATCCTGGACCAGGCTTTATAACAACCACAACTTGTAAAATTACTTAATTTTTTAAGAAATGGTATTTTCTCTTTGAATAAAATGTTCAAAAAGGTAAAAAGAGAGGTACCATCACAGTTCGCTCATGGAATGATATAACCATGAATTCTATGCTGAATTTTTTCAGATCTTTAAAATTGTATATTATGTGTTAGCACACACAAAAAAGTCTTATAGCAATGTAAAATCTCATATGATCCTTTCTTCCCCTTCCTGTAGCTCAAATTACACTTTGAAACTCTATAAAACAATTCCATACGTTCTACTCTAAAAGTAATTGCTGCAATTTTACAGAGTCCTAACATCTTTTGTTTGTTTACACATAGTAAATGAACCATTGTTAGATATCACACAGTACATGGTATGATTCATTTCTAACAGAAAAAAAATATACATATTGCTTTTATCAGTAACCAAACACTTTAAAATTATTTTCCATTTCAGTAGGAATAAAAAAATTGAAAAGTATATTATAAACACATGAGGTCTATTAATCTACAAAAAATTAGAAAACTTTCATTGTTGGAAGAAACTACCATGCACTAAAATGGAAATTGGAAGTTAATTATTCCATTTTTTGGGAAGCCTTTACTTGCCTTATTATGAAAAGACAGGAAAGGAGAGAGTCAGAAAGTAGAGGAAAGAAAATGTTACTGAGTGTCTTTCCCCAAGTTGTTAGCCTTGTTACCTGGCCAAGGTGTCCAAGCTAGACAGGTAGAAAGGTAATGGAGTCGTCTTCACCTTGGGGACAGGATAGGAAAGAGTGGTATGTATAGGGTGGGGCCAGATGGGCCACTTCATTTTGCCTATGGGCACCTGGCGTGGAACTAGTGTTCACAAGAGCCAGTCTTTTGCTTGTGCCTTGTCATTTCCCCCTAAAAGGGATTTTAAATCACTTTGATGTCAGGCTGAACTAAAAAACCTGTAGGGTTTATATGTTATCAAAAAGGTAAAGTGATCCCTGCCAAACCAAACTAAAATAACTTGGATCCTCTGTTACTTGGGTCATCAGGTGTTCACAGAAGATTGGGACATGAAACTGCAGTTTACTGAAGGCAATTTAGTTCCTCCTACCACCTGAATAGGATTTTGTCTTGACTTTGCTTTTATTTTTGTGCCTTAACTTTGTGGCTCTTGCTTTGATTCTCTATGGCTACTTGCTTTGCTTATAAAACATAATAAGGAACAAAATATTCATTGAAGTGGAGGGGGAAAAAAAGACAAGAAAAAGAGGAAGTACTTTTTTGCAGAATTTGGATCTTCAAAAAATAATCTTTTTTACTTTTTATGTATATGCATTTGAGTAAAGAAGACTATTGATTATGTTTTGTGAGCAAGAACTTGATGTTTCATCAGAAATACCAATAACAAATGAGTGTCTGGAACAATACTGAATACGTGATGTGTACTTCTCAGAAGCAATGGGCAACTCCACTTGAATCAGTCATTATAAGTACAAGGAAGTGCACTCTCATTAATAATTCCATATTCTAGGTAAACAGTATGATGTACAAGTAGTTCTACTTATAGTCCAGAGGAACAATTAAATTATGAGTAGTTTAAGATCCTTGATTTCAAACTAAAAGTATATGAAAACCCAAAAGGCTCTTCTGTTTCGTTTTGTCAATAAAATCACTTCAGTGCAAGAAGTTCAATTTCACTTGTCACACACCACACAAATATCCAGGGCTTCTATACTGCAGTAGGCTTTTTTTAAAAGTTTATGGATGTGAAATGAGTATTGAAAGCTGTGCTGAGCAAGTCCAGCTTTGATAGCACAAATAGACTCAAATTAGCCATAGAGATAAGCTATTACTAAAGATGCTTCCACGTATGCTGCTGTGCCAGGAATCATGCAAAAGGCCAGGGACTGAAACATGACTAAAAGAGTTCCTCACTACAAGAATGCTTAATGGGGGAGATTGCACTCACAGTTACTTGACTAGCTAGGGCTGCCGTAACAAAATACCATGACTGGGTGGCCTAAAGGGCAGAAATTTATTTTCTCAAGGGTCTGGAAGTGAGAAGTCCAAGATCAAAGCATTTGGGAAGTTTGCTTTCTCCTGAGTCCCCTGTCCTTGGCTTTCAGATGGCCTCTGTGTGTCCTCACATGGCCTTATCCCTGTGCAAGAGCATCCTGGGTGTCTCTTCCTTTTCTTATAAGGACACTAGTGCTATTGGATTAGGGCTGTACCCTATGACCACATTTAATCTTAATTACTTTGTCAAAGGCTCAATATCCAAATCCAGACACATAGGAGGTTAGGGCCTCAACGTGAATTTGGAGGGATACAGATCCACCCATAACAATAGCCATGAAGAGGACCCACTGAAGGGGTTTTACATGAAGAAGTAAAGTAAAATCCTGCATTAGGAAAATGTGTGTCTAAGTGTATAATGAGGATAGATTTGAAGGGGGGAAAGAATGGAGGCCTGAGGACCAGTTAGAAACATGTAACAAATTGTCCAGGTAGGAGATTGTTCTGGGGCAGTTGTGGAATGAATGGAGAAAGGCTGAGTTGAGAGAAATCCATCATTAATTGGAAGCACAGGGTGAGAGAAAGAATAAAGGAAAAGATCAATCCCAAGCTTCTGTCTTAGGAGAACAGATGTTGGTACTACCACTGGAGACTAGGGCTACTTGAAAAGGGGTTAAATACCTAGATAGCCTACAACTGGATCAGTCTGCCTTCATTGCCCATCTCCAACAGTGTACATACCTTTGCCTTTTTGATCTTGTCCCTTTGTACTCCAACTGTTGCTCCTTCTGATCCAGCCATGATGGTGTCCTTGAACATGACAGACACAAACCACTTAATGACACTCTCAGTTCTTTTGTTGATCAAGGTAACAGCACATTGTTCCCATTAACTTAATGTGAAATGCTGGAGATGATTTCAAAAGTATATACAGAGAAATAGAAAAACTTGTAAGTACAGCTGGCATTGTAAATAAACTGAGAAAGAAAACACTAAAATCCCAAAACAATCAAACAACTGAGGCAAATATTAGAAATGCAGAAGGGAAAAAAAAATAGCATTTTGAAACTCATTCCATTGACGTTTGTTTATTTATATATTGAGCTATAAAGATAAATTCTCACGGTTTTAGGGGGAATGATGGTAAGAACTGTGTTAAACTGAAGATATGTGCACAATCTGGAGAGTTTGCTGTACCGGAGAGCAAGCTATATGCAGTTAGATTTTTTTAATTATTATTAACAAGCAGTCAGAAATTGGGTGTTTATGAAAATTTCCTGAATGCCTAAATTTGCATCATTTATTATTTTAAAGATTTATTTATTTATTTTAGAGAAAGAGTGTGAGCAGGGCAGGATGAGGGGCAGAGAGTGAGAGAGAGAATCTCAAGCTGACTCTGTGCCAATGCAGAGCCCAACACAGGGCTCAATCTCAGGACCCCAAATTCACGACTGGAGCCAAAACCAACAGTGGGAGGCTTAACCCTCTGCACCCCCCAGAAGCTCCCCAAATTTGCATCATTTAAAAAATACACTGTCGTTCAAACAAATTATATTTGAAGAAAAGATTCAGCTTGTATTTTATTGCTCTGTACCTGAATCTGGGGATAAAAATACGAAGTAGTATGAATGATTATCACTTTAAGAAGTCAGTGAGTGGAGCTCTCCTTAAAGTTTTACTTAAAGTGCAGGTCAGTCATTCAGGCATCTTAATTAGTATAAACAATCTCTCAAGTTCGGCAGACAGTATTAGTGTTCGTTTCAGTTGACTTTGAAAATCATAGCCTGCAGTTCCGATCCAAGGTCATTTGGGTTGTGGTTGTGAAAGGAGGAGCTAAGGAGCATGGGCGTGTGACTATGCAGCGCATGCTGGAATCAGGTCAAAACCAGGTTCTCATAATTCCATTTGGTCAGTGCCAGATAGTAAAATAATAAATCATTATAGGCTTATTAGGGATTGTTTTCCCTCAGACATGATGTCATTAGAAACGGTATGTTCACTTATTTGTAATTTGAGAAGATTCTGCTTAAGTAAATCACATGAAGCAAGACAAATTATCTTGATTTTCAGTGTTGAGAAACATAGAAATATAACTAAATAACTAAATATAACTAAAACATAGAAATATAACTAAATATAACTAAAATTATTCAGGCACCTAAAACCTCAGATTTGTTACTTAGCTATTCTTTTCTTTATCTGACTCTCTCTCACTCTTTCACGTACTTTGCCTCATGTGAACAAGGAGACTAGATGAGTGAGAAAGAGGTGAACTTTTCAACCATTAGTTTCATCTTTTAAACATGTGTCTGTTTTATTTTTATGGGCGTAAGTCTTTATGGGAAGCACTACAAGGTCATAGGTATATGGAATTTATTGTGCCTTTTATTTGTACTATTAATTGGGAATGGTCGAAGTGATTGATGTATACAACAGCATGAAGGTATGACTTAGATGAGAAATACAAGTGAGGATGTTGCTAGTGGCATCCAATCAGCTCAATCATGTGACAGTGTTCTTGAAACAAGGTTATTATCTTTTTGGGAAAATTAGTATTTCACTGTCTATCTGTAAACTTATTTGGAATTTCTTAAGATTAAGGTGAAACAAATAATTGTGTGTGTGTGTGTGTGTGTGTGTGTGTGTGTGCATGCGCATGCATAGATGGGTGTGTGTGTGTTATCGTTTCTTTTGTTTTTTTACAGTTTAGCATTCTTTTGGAATGTATGATAATGCTCTTTGGTTTGTGTTTATGTAGATAAGCCTTATCAACTGTGAAACTATTAACTGCATAAAGGAAGTCACAGCAGGGATAAGGCAGGGAGATCATTGCCAACATTTTCATTTTGGTTAGTCCATTTGCCAATTTTACATGGAAAAAGATATCTTAGTTCCAAATTATTTAGTGTTGAGATTAATTAAAATTTACTCATCAGTATTCCCAGGGAAATCTAGACTCACATTTATTCCTCACCTTCTGAAATAATAAATTCTATCTCGGCAGACATGTGCAAATACATAATTAATAAGCAAGGTACAATATGCTGTATATACTATTTTGGACTACACTCTAAAGACTATTTTGAAACCTTTATTAGGTTTCATAAAGTCATTTATGAGTTAGAATGTGCCTGATTAATTTTCATGGCTATTAATATTTAATAGCTGAGCTCTTAAAATTAAAGAAGTAAACATGGTTCATGGGGAAAAGACACAAAAAATTTGGAATTCATTTTTAAAGAACTGTTTCATACTTTAACTGATAGTATTTAGTTCAATTTCTCTATAAGTATTTGAATATTTTAGAATCCTTCCTCCTGAATTTCCTTTCCTCTATTTATGTGTACAATCCTGATTATGCAACCCAGCTTCACCTAATATTGTTATGTCTTAATCCTTTCTTCCCTTGGGCATACCCCATGCTATTTTCAAATGTGTAACATTGTGATAACAAATTTATCAAATTAGGACCTTCCAGCTTCTGATCTGAATTTTAAAAATGTCCTATAAGTAGTTGGTTTTCATATACAGTATAAAATGGGCATGAATTATCCATGATTTCTTTTGCTGCCATCAATAAACTTCCCCCCCAAAAGAAACTGAAATGAAACAAATATATAATAGTTACCAAAGATGTGTCATATGTAGGATGATAGGTATTTTTATCTAAACAGAGACACTTTTGAAAGTGAAGGTGGGCAGTGTTATTGGCAGTTATGTCAAGATCGCAGTGTCCCAGGAGATTCCTGGACTAACTAGCACATTGTATGAATTCTAGCTACCAGAATTCATTATATCTTTATGAGCATTTCATGTTAAAATAAGGGAAGTGATACATATGCCTCTTTCATAAAGGGAAACAATTTCTTTTTTTTTTTTTTTAAAGATTTTATTTATTTATTCGACAGAGATAGAGACAACCAGCGAGAGAGGGAACACAAAGGGGGAGTTGGAGAGGAAGAAGCAGGCTCCCACCGGAGGAGCCTGATGTGGGGCTCGGATCCCATAACGCCGGGATCACACCCTGAGCCGAAGGCAGACGCTTAACCGCTGTGCCACCCAGGCGCCCCAACAATTTCATTTTTAATGCAAAGGAATCTATGATGCAAATATTTAATATATAGGTTTATTGACTAATTTAGTACTTTTCTTTGAGGCAGGTGCCACATTCCTGAAAGCCATTCTTAATTCTAATCCTATATGAGTAATGCATTGTTTCTTCATCTCTAATGGGTTCTATTTCCAAAGATTGCCCAGGGGTAAGTCAGCACACTACAGTTTAGAAGATGCGTAATTTCAAATTTAGACATCATAGGTCACCTTCTTACATCAGGACTGATCTTTAAAGGACATGATGGACAGAGAAAAATTACTTCCATCCTCGGGTACATAGAGCCTAATCTTTTGGTAGTACAAACAATGTAGCAGATTAAAAGAATAATCCTAGTCTAAATACTTGTTAAAAGGAAGTCCTTTAGAAATAACTTCACAGAGATTATAGTGAGATGACCAAGTTACTAGAGCATATCGTATTTTTCATTGATTTTTAGCAAGGATATAGACAAACATGCAGATGTTCAGTTTGTTCTTCTAGCATGTTATCTGCTTGTCGGTGGCAAGAAAAAGGAAAAAAAATGTTTTAACTAGGTAAACAGATTACATTATACATTGAAAGAAATTCTTTTTTAATTCTTATAGATTAAAAATTCATTTCCTAGAGGTCAAAAAATATATAGGATTTTTGAATCATTATGTCATACACCGAAACTAAAGTACACTGTATATTAATTATACATCAATAAAAATATAAATAGATACAAAGAGAGAGTGAGGTAAAGAATATCTGCATATAACTGGCATTAGCGATTTGACTAAAAAGTGACAATTATCAAAATCTTTTAATATTCGTAGGCGTAGGGAAAATATTCTTTTTTGTTGCTGTTGTTCCCTTCAACTTGTTATATTAAAATACCAATATATGCAGAACCATTCTGTATCAGGGAGATACAAGATACTTTTGTAAATAAACCCCAGAAGTTTAGTGGTTTAACACACAGAAATGTGTTTCTGGTCCATATAAGACTTCACCATTGATGCTTTGGCAGGTCATTTTTGTTCCCGTGGTTATCAGAGACACTAAGATTCCTCTACTTGTGACTCCCATTTTCCCAAGGGCCTGGGAGTCCCCTGCCTCTTGGCAGAGCAGACAGAGGACATGGGCTAGAGTAGAGGCAGAGGATCACTTACAGCTCCTCCAAACCCTGACCTTGGAAAGGTCACCCATCGCCTCCAGTCACGTTCCTCTGGCAAGACCTGGTCACATAGCCACACCTGCAGTCTACCGATGCTCTGCAGGTCGACAGTTTCTTTGGGCGGCCACTCCCCACACTCCGGCATAAAGAGCACAAATTCTTGTTGGGTAACTAGCTGTCTCTGTCATAGTAACTATGGTAAATTTAATTTGATAGTGAAAGTCCTTTCAAATGATGAGTATTAACAAGCCATCAGAGTAGTACCTCTAGGGAGGCGATTTGGGTTGCTGAAGGGAAAAATATCTTCAGTGAATAACTTTCTTGCATTTGGAATTAATACCATGTGCATGAATTAACTGGTTAGATATGAATTAAGTTTTTTAATTTGTATGTGTAACTTTAATGGAAAAGAATCTTAGTAACCAATAACTCAACTACTCTAGTGTTTTTATAAACATACACATTTCCTATTCACTTAGCACATTACAAAATGGAAATTTGATCATTTAAAGAGAATAAAAGTTGAAAACATGAAAAAGGATTTACTTATTTTTTCTGTTGGAAAATGTTCATACTAATTTACAAGCTGAAAGAAAAAAGTCCCATCATTCTCTTCAGATTGAAATGTGGCCATTTTAGGCATATAATGAGTACTTAGAAACAAAAGCAAATATAGCATATTAGTTGCCATGATTTGATGTTGTTTTGTCTTTCAACCATGAGGTTATCGCGAGTTTTATCAAATAAAGCATTTACTAGTGAGGATCTTGCTCTCTTCCCCTCTGAAAACTCCCAAGTGATACAGTCTGCTAGAAGACTCATTGGTAACCAGAAACAGTAGTCAAAGGCACACCAGTCTCTGGTAGTGAAAGGAATGATGGCCATTCCTGTGTTTTGTCCTGAAAATATATACCTCTACTTATTGGTTGTATCAACCAAACATACAAAGTCTTTTAATGAGTTTCTTTCTTTCTTTCTTTTTAAAGATTATTTATTTATTTGTTTATTTGACAGAGGGAGACTGCGAGAGAGGGAACACAAGCAAGGGGAGTGTGAGAGGGAGAAGCAGGCTTCCCGCCGAGCAGGGAGCCCGATGCGGGGCTCGATCCCAGGACCCTGGGATCATGACCTGAGCCAAAGGCAGATGCTTAATGGCTCAGCCACCCAGCCTCCCCTTTTAACAAGTTTCTAAAGAGTTCACCTATGACAATGATCTTTTCCTTACTTTCAATAACCTTTGATAGACATTGCAACACATCTTGAGAGAGAATTAAAAAAATGAAGGTACTTTTAAAAAGCCCTTAAATATAAGCTTCAATTTCTTTTTTATGATTGGGAAAATGGATTATGTTGCTATCTACAAAAAGGTTACAGATTTAGGCTTTTGCAACCTAGCATGCAAAGTAACAGGCCATTTATAGACTTGACTACTCTGAGCGCTGCTAAATTCTTTATTGATCTACATGGATGTCTGAAATGTGAAATGGTGTGCTCGCCACTTTAGTCTAGCCAGTCAGAACATAAGATTGGTAGCCCCGCATTATGTTTTCGTAGGTGTAAACCCCGGGGCCTGACTGGAAGCTGCTGTCGACTTCAAGGGAGAAAGAAAAGAAGAAGAAGTTCTAAGCTTCTTTAAATCTTAGGATGTATTTATTTGTTTCTTTTCCTTCTTTTTTTCCCAATCACCCTAAATCACTGGATAGGATATTGACATGAAATGATATGCTGTGATGATCCCTATCATCATAGAGCTGAAGTAACTTAACAAAAATGGTAAGGGAGCAGATTACCTCTTAAAATTAAATAATCATATTCTGTGCCTTAGCATGGCCTTTCAGGCTCATATGATGTGAACCCCCAACCCGTCTGACTTCATCTCCTACTTTTGTTACCCATTTTCACCAAGTTCCACCCGCGTTTTCCTTCATTATTTGCTCTTTATATTGGTTGAAGGAAAGATTGAAGAAAATGTAAATGAGAAGATAATTTTTATTTTTCTTCTCTATGTTTATTGTTTTCGTTATTTTACTACAAAGATGATATATTTAAGGCCTAGGCGTACAATTCTGTGTTCATCTGAAAATTGTCACTGGTATTTTCCAAGAACTGTTGTTTATTTCAAAATTTGGTCAAGAGTGGGTCCTACATACATGTTGCAGCAGTAGACCTAATGGTGATAACCTTAGTACCATCTTAAATAGATAAACTGAGATGCAAGTATAGCAATATATCATGTATAAAATGAACAAGGTGATAGCTACTGTTGAGTGCAAGATTCCAGCTATGAAGAAAGAGGCATGCGTTAAATTCCTAAATGGCATGTATTAAAGCATCAGCATGAATTCGTCCAAAATTAGTAAGGCTGTTTTATGAATAATAATTAGTTTATAATAGAGTTGAAAAAAGTGGTATTTTTTTACAAAGGAAATAAAATCCCTAGAGCTCAAGACAGTATTACAGTGAAAAGGTACTACTGCTAACTATATTGGCCATATTCAGTCACCAACTAGCACAGAAGTTAAAGTTGTCAGTAGAAAACTCCAAGGCTGGGGCGCCTGGGTGGCACAGCGGTTGAGCGTCTGCCTTCGGCTCAGGGCGTGATCCCCGCGTTATGGGATCGAGCCCCACCCACATCAGGCTCTTCTGCAATGAGCCTGCTTATTCCTCTCCCACTCCCCCTGCTTGTGTTCCCTCTCTCGCTGGCTGTCTCTATCTCTGTCAAATAAATAAATAAAATCTTTAAAAAAAAAAAAAAAAGAAAACTCCAAGGCTGCCAGCATGCGACTTAATACACTACTCTCACTGGAGCGCTTGGGTGGCACAGCGGTTAAGCATCTGCCTTCGGCTCAGGGTGTGATCCCGGCGTTATGGGATAGAGCCCCACGTCAGGCTCCTCCTCTATGAGCCTGCTTCTCCCTCTCCCACTCCCCCTGCTTGTGTTCCCTCTCTCGCTGGCTGTCTCTATCTCTGTCAAATAAATAAAAAATCTTTTAAAAAAAAATACACTACTCTCACTAATAGCATTATGCATGCTTACACTGAGAATGATCTCGAAAAAATTGAATTTATCCCAAGTGGCAAACTTCAGAAGGATCTCTTTCCAAACTTTGTAGCATGCAGTTCAGAAAGTGATTGATCTTATTAAGCAACCGCTGTTGTCTGCTATGAGACAGCTGATGCTTAAGGTCACTACTTTTTCTATGTGCCATTCATCCCTTCTGCGAAAACTTTCACTGCAGGATGTGAGCAATCAATTGGGATCCTGGTAACTAAACTATAAATGCGAGTTTCTAATAGCTTCCGCAAGCCACACTGGATTTGAAGCACCTTTTAGCATAGTAATCGCCCTATTGCTAAGAGAATTAAGGTAAATTTGTCAAGTCTAATAGAAAAGCAAATCCAGGGTGCCAAGGAAGGACACATTGCACATGGCATGATGCTCACTTAATTTAGTCTCTGTTTAAACTCAACTCATAAAAGAATTCTTCCTTAAGTTCTCAGTCTAAAATAGCAATCCCTCCACCCCAAATACATCATCAGACACACTTCTTTTTTTTTTTTTTTAAATCTGCTTCTCCTGATTTAATTTAGACATGACTACCAGTCAGTATAGTCTATTTTTTTTTCATTAATTTTGTCTCAGCTAGAATATCAGCTCTGTGAGGGTAGGGACTTTGTGTTTTTGCTCACTGTGATATGCCAGTGTTTCAAACACTGGAATATAAGACATTTTAGAAAAATGTTTGAATGATGTGGATAAGAAGGAATGTACAATGTTGTTCTTCTTTCTCACTGGAACCAAAGTAAGCAACTTTCTATAAGCAATGTAAGAATATAGAAAAAGTTTTATAAAGAACCTTTTATACTGAAAAGGAAGGTATTCATTTAAGAGAATAAGAAAAAAAGTACAGTTTGAAAGGAAACAAAAATTAATATGAGTCATGTATATGGATGAAGATTTTAAGAAATGTATTGTTTTCTTTAATTATGACTGCCATAAGTTTGTAATAATTGTTAAATTATCTTTTATGTGTCTGACATGGTGCTAGATATCAGGCATAAAAAGATTAATAGAGCTTATGTCCTGCCTTTCAGGGCTTTACAGTCTAGAGAGAGTTGAAAGCAACTTAAAAACATTTAAATCAATAATGTGTGTGCGAACGTGGGAGCCAGTACAAGGCTCTGTGGGAACAAAGAGGGAATAGCCTTGCAATGTTAAGGGAAAGCTTTGAGCAAGAGGTACTATTTAAACTCAGTTTTGAAATATGAATAGGGATGTGTTGGTTGGTTAGACAGAGAGAAAAAGGAACAAAGACATGAGAACAAATTTGTATATTCTGGTCGGAATTGTGTATATGTTATATGACAGAATAGCAGAAGACTCTGATAGAAAAAGAAAAAGGGAGCAAATTATGTTTTTTTTTTTTTAAGATTTTATTTATTTATTTGACAGGGATAGAGACAGCCAGTGAGAGAGGGAACACAAGCAGGGGGAGTGGGAGAGGAAGAAGCAGGCTCACAGCAGAGGAGCCTGATGTGGGGCTAGATCCCACAACGCCGGGATCACCCCCTGAGCCGAAGGCAGACGCCCAACTGCTGTGGCACCCAGGTGCCCCAAATTATGGTTTTTGAATACCAGATTAGAGAATACATTTTTGTTTTATTCTCTAGATGATAAGATGCTGCCAAAGAATTTTAAGCAAGGGAATATAACTTGAACAGACTTGGGTTTTTAAAAAATTGTTTCTGTGGCCAGAACATGGAGGGAGACAGTGTGGCAAGGTGGGAGATTGATATTTTAGCCCTCCAGTGTTTCCCAAAGTCTGTTCAATCAAGCACTGGTTTTAGGGGATGTTCATGAAGAGTGTGTGAAAAAGGATTGCATGATCGGCCATGTTTTGAAAATGTTACTTTTAACAAATATAAACAGGTTTATCATTTTTATTATTGCTATTACTCTTGTAGTAATTATTACCGTAGAACTTCTTAGCAAATTCAGTATTGTAATGTGCACTGTGCATCTGTAAGATGGGGGCATGTTGTATGGTATCTTCCAAACTTCATGACCACAGACTATCTATGTTCTCTCCTCCTGTCAGCTGCCACCTGCCAAATTTTATATGGCATTCTTTCAGATTTTCAGTAGTGCTAGTGTTTAGGCTGAATTTCTCAACTAGGCTTCTGTGGGAAAATTAAGCCGTGTAGAAAATTATTTGAGTGAGTGAAATTCTTCCGAGTGTGATCCATAGGTAATACCATTCTAGATGCATTCGGGAGGAGCTAGTTGCTTACATACAGTGAATGCCCCTGGACATCGGAGAAATGATGAGAGATGATAAATTACAAGGTTTAAGCTAAGAGCAATGATAGTATTAATAAAGTGTCTCATACAATTTAGTGACTCACTTTGTTGTTGTGAATGTATGACTTGCTGTTTGCATAGGTTTTCTTTATTGAAAATATATAAATACACTAAACCTCAAATACATATATATTTGCATTTATCAGTTTGATATTTTTTCTTTATAATCATATGAAATCAAGGCAGAGTTTGTTTAAAAGTTTTTATTTTTTTTATTCTTTATTTTTTTTAAATATTTTATTTATTTATTTGGCAGAGAGAGAGACAGCCAGCGAGAGAGGGAACACAAGCAGGGGGAGTGGGAGAGGGAGAAGCAGGCTCCCAGCGGAGGAGCCTGATGTGGGGCTCGATCCCAGAACGCCAGGATCATGCTCTGAGTCGAAGGCAGACACTTAAGGACTGAGCCACCCAGGCGCCCCTGTTCAAAAGTTTTTAAAGTCACCCTGATATAAGAAACAAACTTGTTCTATAGAAAATAATGTGTAGGAGAAGTTTGCAACTCAGAGAGTCTGAGGACATATGTTTCAATAAAACTGGCTATCTTATTGAATCACAGGAAGGACTTTGGAAATATAGTAAAGATCACATTGAAAATTATGAGGGAATTAGACACTGAGTGAAAGTGCTCCAAAAGATAATTATTTCAAGAGGTTGATGATGTAAGTGGTAGGAAAAGAAAATGTGGGCTTGAATAAGTTATTTGATCAGAATGATTAGTAGTTACATAATAACTGATGTGGGGATACATTGAAAACTAAAACATTATTAGAAATAAAAGTTTTTAAAAGCAGTGTGTTACTGAAAATACGAAAATGTGCTTTGTAGATGCCTAAAATTCACACAATTAACATTTTAAAGTATAATTTAAGACCATTTATATTTTTTATTTTGAGAGTGAAAGCTATTGAATAGTTCAGTGGGCAAAACAATTTCATCACTACTGGAGATTGATTTTCACTTCAGTAATCAAGAGAAAGGAATTTAAATTTTGCTGTCCTTAAAAGATGTCGTGTAGAATTATAAGCAATACAAAAACCGCAAGAGAAGCCTTGTTTTTCAGAAACAGCTTGATTGGTAGAAGATTTCTTTCTTTTTTTAAAAACAGTGCTATTTTACCAGTTGGATAAATTGTCTCTATCCAACTATTGACTACAGCCTCCCACATTGACAAGGATTTCCTTTATAATTTTGATTGATTCCTGGATTAGGAAAGGCTGGATTCCTCATACTAATTTGTGATTTTCTGTTCTGTTCTCCAGACTATACAATGTGACTGATGTAAAGAATAAGCTTTTATATTATAAATAATTTATATTCACTTATGTTGGTATCTAAAATTAGAAAAAAAATTAATTTGGATGGACTTTTAATATTTAAACATGATCCTGTAGCTACTATTCCTTCCTAAAATAAAATCTTTATCTTTCAGATACATAAAATATTTCCTATGTACATTTCATGAAAATCTAGACTTGCAGAAGCACGTTTATGCACATGGAATTAATTAATTTTGATCCCTAAGGGATTTGACAACAAAATGCAGATGGTCTGTATTGTTCATTAGGATGGGATTTTTAAAAATAGTTTGAATATGTGAAAATATAACTTTACATTTAAACAGTATAGCATTTTGGGGGCACCAGGGTGGCTCAGTTGGTCAAGCAACCAACTCTTGATTTTGGTGCAGGTCATGATCTCTGAATCATGAGATCAAGCCCCACATGGGGGTCCCACACACACACACTCTCTCTCTCAAATAAATAAATCTAAAAAAAGAAAATAAGTAGTATAGCATTTGTATTTAATTTGATGCTTATCAGTGACAAATGTGGGCCTTTATAATTTTTGGTTATTGAATAAATTCATATTTTCTTTTTTTTTTCTTCTTTCTTCATTTTAACCTTTTTTTCTATTGCACCATTTACATTTTCTGAAGCTTCAAAGCCCAAAGCACTTACTTACACTAAGCTATGTCATGAGCACTTTCTTTCAAGATCTTTAATTTATTATTCTTCTTGGTGATCACTGACTGGCTCTTCTGACTCTTGTCTTTTGGGTTTTGTTTGTTTGTTTGTTTGCAGAATTACTGTGAGGGCTTCCTGTAAGGCCAGCACTTCTGCTGCTCAGTCAGAAAGAAACTTCTGCAAAGCTGCTGCTCCCTGTGTAGAACAGGCAAATAAGAGGCAGCAAATATGTCAAACAACATGTGCCTCAACTCACGTCACTTCAGTATTTCTTAATAACCAGCTCTTCTTTGTATTTCTTGAACTGTGAATCTTTTTTACTTAGCTTGAATTCTGAAAACATGCTCAGTGTCTTCTTCCCACAGCCAAAACCTCAACCTGCTCTTTATTAACTTTTTAAAAAATAAATTCTAGTTGAGTATCGACTTACTTTTGTGACCTACCTAGGCTCTCTCTGACTGCTCTGTATCAGCCAAATCAGAGAACCTGTGCTAAGTAAATTCAACTCAATAACATAGATTCAATATCTACTATTTGAAAATATTTAATGTCAGACTGCATATCAGAGTTTTAATGACAATAAGACGTTTTTCTGACTTTCAAGCATTGAAAATCTAGTGAGGGAACAAGTCAAATTAATAGATAATGTCAATATTGTAAGCCCCGGAAATGAGGTGTGTTCAGGGTTCTACTGGAATCCAATAAGAAATTATTGGACCAATCTTGAAAGTGAAGGATATCTTTCTGAGAAAAATTCTATCTTGGAAAAGTAAGCAAAGTCGGAAGATATTTTTAATAGCAGAAGCCCAGAGGTATGAAGAATGGATATGAGAAAAACTGTAAGTTTTATACTTTTGCTTAATAAAAACTGTTGTATTATTTTTAGTTCTTGTTTCAAAATACTTTTTATCTTTCTGAATTTTAATGAAACTAAGATAGTGGTTAAAATTACTGTATTAGTTGTTCCTATTTAACAAGTCACCCCAAAACTTGGGGTTAAAACAATAAACATTTATCAAATTCATAGTTCTGTTGGTTAGCTGTGTGGGTCTTCTGATCTGATCTGGGCCGGCTAGGCTGGGGCTTGATGGCCTTGGATGGCCTCACCCCCATATCTAGTGGTTGGCAGAGTGATTAGTTTGGTTACTGGAGGGATCAAATAGGGCTTCTTGTCTGAGTTTTCCTTAATCTCTGATTTCCAGGCTTCCTTTTATGGTGGTTTTAAAGTTCCAAAGAGCTGCAGGCCAGAGCAAAGCCCAATGTACAAGCACTTTTCAAATCTCTGCCTGAGTCACATTTTTTTTTTTTTTTCGAATGAACCATTAGCCAAAGCAAGTCATATTGCCAGTTCCAGAGACGATTTATGAAGAAACGCCACATTTTTAAAGGAATAGTTGGAAGTCAGTTGGCAAAAAGATCATTTATATACGGATAGGAAACATCTCTGGCCATCTTTACAATCTACCAGGAACCCTGTAGGCTTTATTTAAAGTTTTACAATTTTCTTCTTTTTTCTTCCTTTATTATATTGCTTTCACCTTGAAAAGCACATGCCAATTTGCTTTGGAGCCAATTAGTAGTTATAACTTACAAGAAGGGACAGTCTATCTTTTTGTTTGTTTGTTTTTGCTACTGCTAATTGAATACATTAACTTCTTCTCAGATCCCCTTTATTCTTTGGACTTAACCTTTTTATTATGATCTTCCATGAACAGATGACCCCCAAATACTCATTTTCCCTAAAAAAAATCACAGTCAAGAAAATAATATTTTCTTTGAAAGGAAATCTTGAAATTATTTTTTAAAAGATATTTCTGTGCTACTCAACATACATGTTTGAAATACTATGTTTTCCTTTGATAGCCTTATCACTAGGCTTCGGCAGAATGTGTTGTCGATTTGTTTTTTTGTCATGCTTTTAGATTTAGAGCAACTTTTACAATATTTTTGATCCAGTTTTTCCCTAGTGTGTAAGGTACTCCTAGGTAGTGATTGAAACTCACAAGGCTGCTCACCACTGCTTTCGGCCGCCAGGGCACCACTGGGAGCAGAAGCGCCATAGCCACTGTGGTTCACACTTGGAAATTCTAGCGGCTGAAGCTTAGCTCACATTTTTCTTTCTTTACTCAGACTATACCAGCTGTCTCAATAGAAACATATTCTACCAAAGGACTTTACATTTGGGAGAAGACAAATCTAATTTTCAGAGGTTACTTCTTATGAGGCAAAAATATGCTGCTACCCATCTTAGTAAGAACAAATAGTTAAAATTTTTTCTGCCTCAAGGTTCTGGTGGAGTTTTTACCAATGGAAAGAGTAGAGCAGAGTAAAAGTATAACTGAAAAATACTTAAGAGCTTTTCTTAAATAATTCAGGATTTTTTTCATATGTACATATCTATGTAAATACTTACATTTATATATAAACTTTATTTAATAAATAACTTTACATATATATAAATAAAATAAGGCTGGCATTAGGCTTTTTTCTTAAAGAAAATAGTTGAGGGTTCTTAAACATAAAAAAAAAAAAGTATGAACAAGAACATGTCCCAACAAATTTAACATATTTAACTCATATAACTAATTTCTCTACCTTCTGAAACCCATGCTCAAATGAGAGTAAAGAGAATTTTTGAAGACATAAATTCTACAACAATGGGGAGAATGGTAAAGGAAATAATGGACAATTTGGGAAGCTGAAAAGTAGATGGATGAATGGTAACTAATGGAGCATACCTGAGAAATTTCAGTTCTGAAATGACATTCTAGAAAACCGAAAACCAACTACATCCAAAGGTCTAAGGGGTTGATAGTACCAGGTCCTTCTGGAGGTGGACAGTAATATTAAAATAAAATTATTTAATAAGCCAGACTCTCAGAGAAGCCCCAGTACTTGAATCTACACAAGTGTCTCTTGTAGGCCTTTTGTTCTCTTTCCCTCATCCCTTCTGCAGTAGTAGACAAAGAAGGAGTTTAGCTGAATTATTTCCTACTCTTGTGTATAATGTAATGTAGTGTAATGAATACTCTCATGGCTTGATTTAATTTTGATTAATGCTTTTTTATCTTTTTCCACATGTTTTCTTACTTTTTTCTAACTTCTTTACATATATCCCTTCTCTATTATATAATTATTTTAATAACAGGGATCAGTTGAAGCCTGAAGGTTATAATGAAATTATCACGGATTAAATTCTTGTCTGGAGTTAAACAATAGCGATGATGATAAACACAGAGTGATAACTGATAATTTCTAGGAGAGATGTTACACTACCCCCCTCTTCCCCCTGTTGACCTCAAGATGCAGTAGGACCTCCATAAATGTTAGTGTTTATAATTTTGAAAGTACTTTTCATGATAAATTAGTAAAATCTTAATGGAAAAAAATTACTAATTTTGATTAATTTTTCATTAAATTTTTTTAAATGTTCGGTGTTATCATTTGTATTAATATTTTGTTCCTCTTCCCTCAAATTTAAAAAAATTACTTTCTTAATATTAATTAAAATCTGTGTAAATATAACCATTCCCAGTATCACCAATATTACCCTTTTTGCTCAGCGGTGCTTAGTTAATTCTTCCAAACAGCTAATTTTCCTTTTACTTACTGTCATCAGGATAGCAGAACTAATTAATCTGAGTACAACAAGGCAGTTTTTACGGTTTTGTTTATGGTTTTAATTTTTGCTGTGAAATTTAAAATTAAAGAAAAAAATAATTATACCTTCCTTTCCTGCCTTAAAAGGGGAAAAAGCCAATTAATCTCTACCTCCGGATTTTATTAAGTGAAGACTAAGGGTAGAAGAAATTGCTGTTTTCATGTATGTCTATACTTGTACGCAAAATTTAGTAAGACAATTAGACCACGGTACTTATTCATCGAGAGGCTCCCTACATGTCTGTGGCTGCTGTTGGTATATTTATATATTTATATCAAAATGATGTTGCTTTCTATGTTTTCTGAAAGTTTACAGAACCAAGTTTGAGGCATGTGTGCAAAACAAAGACGACTCTGGGACTGCATCTCTTTTAAACATTACAAAATAAAAAGACAGTCTTTTAAAGGAAAATTATATACGATCGTTGACCTGACATTAGTGAGCCACTTGTCTTCATTTTATTTTAAAACATTCTATCCATCCTTCTATATTCAGATTGGGGATATTCTGTTAAAATAAGATAATATTTTTCAAACTAAAATTGATAGTGGTATTATGGCTATTAGATTAAAAAGAAAGTCCATATAATGTTCTCACATTACAAAGGACTCCTACTTTAACGTTCTCACCATTGCCTTCCATTTCTCCAAAACTTTTTTCACAAATTCAGGCTCATCGGTTAAGATATCATTTTATACATGTTTTAGGGTAATGATAATGAGAATAACACTAATAATGATAAAATGATTATGACGATGGTCATGGTGGTGGTGGCGGTGATGGTGGAGAAGGAAAAGAATAGTTAACATGTACTAAGTCTGCTGTGTGCCAGGCATTCTGGTGTGCGGTTTACGTGGATTATCTCATTTCATCTCAGAACAATTAGGTAGATAAAATTTCTGCTTGCATTAAAAAAACAAAAACAAAAACTGGACCAAAGAGATTTTAAAATGCTTCCCAGAGTCATATAGCTAGTAAGCAGTGCACTGAAATCAACACAGTCCTTTACAGGAACCCACTCTAATTGTAGAGGTCTTTTTCCCCTTCCACTTGGCAAGTTTAGTCATATAAAATAGCTATGATGATGCTATTCTTCTCAAGAAGACTTAAGCAAAAGTTGAGGAAACCGGTTGTTTAGTTGTCCAGTCCTTTTATCTCTTCAGAGATTGAAAAAAAAAAAGTTAGATCTCAACATGGTCATGTTTATAGGCTAGTAAACAAGTAAGGATTTTAAAAGCTAACTTAACATTGTTTGCCTATTTAACAAAATAATGTTCTTTTCTACACAGTGGCCTAGAGTAGAATTTGCAGTTTGAAGAAATGACCTAGTCTCACCCTCTTCAGACCTTATTCTGGGGTTCCATTTTGTCTTTGCCACATGTCTTCCTCTCCAACCTAAGGTCCTAAGTTGTTCTTCCCTGCCTCAGTGTATCCACCCATTCACATCTTCCTGATGAAACCAGTCCTTATGCAGCGACGTCCTGATTTTCCAAAAGACCATTCCAATCAGTGTGCTTTGGCCCTTTCAAAAGTGGACAAAACGGAAGACAAAAGGTGACTTTAAAAAAGAAAAAAAAGAAAGGAAAAGGGATTGTGTTCAAGCAGATCTGTGTGGTCACAACCCCATATTTTAAGAAGATTTTAATATAAATGAATCGGCAACACAAAATGCTGCATTATCTTCTTTTATGAGATTTGAATTTTAGGTTGTAATCCTTTTAGAAATACTTAACAGAATTCTCCAAAGATAATACACATTCATCTTTCAGGAACTGAGTCTTTCATCGTTGCCTGTGTTTGCCATTAATGGCTATTCATCTTGTCCCTCATTTTCATTCTTTTAGCAGATATTTCCTATGCTCCTGATATGTGTCAGGCACTATACTAGGTGATAGGGGGAACATAGTCTCTGTTGAAGAAGACAAACAGTCAAATAATAACCCCAACAAGTATATTATTAGTCTGATATGCTTTGAAGGATAGGAGCACTGTTGTGTTAAACAAAGGAATCTTAGCCAGTCTGGGGGGGGTGGGGTCATGAATGGGAAACCACCCTCAAAGAGACATGAGTTGAGGTACAGGGGAAGGATCAGGAGGTACGTGGAGGTCACAGAGGAATAGAGTTTGAAGAAGAGGAAGCAGTATGGCCAAAGGCTCTTTTTTAAGGCACTTAAAGACTCCTTTTACAGTGTGTGACTGGAGGTCAGAATGCAAGGTGGTGAATGAATACACAGTGACACTAGAGATACAGGAATGTGTCAGATCATGCAAGGCCTTACTGGCCACATTATAGCATTTTGGTATAAAACAAAAATCTTAAAAGATCCAAGCAATGGTGCAAAATAATGTTAGGCTTGCATTTAGGAAAGATCTGGCTTCTGAGTAGAGTTTGTTGGGAGGATATCTGGAGTGAATATCCAGATTGAAGTCAGAAAACAGCTCTTCTTGATTATTAGAGTCTGAGGGAAGGGCAATAAGCAGTTGGAAAGTAGGAGTGGACAGGCTATAGGATATGAAGCCCTGAGATATGTTCAGGATAACTCCTGTTTTGTTGTTGTTGTTGATTTGTTGTTTGTTTATTTTGGCTTATATTGCTCAATATATAATAATAAAGAAGAAAAAATAGACTAGGTTTGGATAGAAGATTCATTCAGCAAATATTTATTGAGTGCTTCTTCAAGTTCTTCCCATCCTGGGTTCCTTGAAAAAATTAAACCCTAAATGCCCCGTAAGGTATCTGTTGTATGTAATGAATTACTATTTTTCTGTGTATCTACAGTGAAACTAATCTTGTAAATTCCTTGGAAGAATTTGAGAAGACAGCCAATCAAGTCATTTTACATAAGGTTTAATTATCTTGCAAAACTCTAGTTGAGAAAGACTGACTGAATCCATGCCAGATAGAATTCTGCCTCTGCTCTGAATATAATGAATACGAGATGTCTTTAAGTGTTAGATGGGAAGAAAAATCATTATCATGACAAGATTAGAACAACTTAATTTTATCTAATAGTTAAGGTACCTCAAAAGGAGCTTACATATTTTATTATATGTAGTTAAGAAATACATTTTAAAAACTTATAAGACATCTTTTTAAAATTACACTATAGTAGTAGATAATATGTATCATTACCCCTTTTCAGATAATTTAGAGATAAATTTTTGTCTTCTAAAAAATGCAAATGGGACATATTTGCAATTCTTTTTGAAGTATGCACAGCTTATTATTTTTGAAGTAGAAAACTAGAAATTATCGTGGAAAATTTCTTAGATGGTGATAAAGATCCCAAGAGAGCCTTAAATACTGAAAATGAGATATAGAAATGAAACAGTGCCACCTGAACTTTGAACCTAGATGTAATTACATGAAGATATAAAGTATTGTTTTTCTTCCAGTCATTCAATACGTATTTATTTAGTGCATGATATATGCCAAGCAGTGTTAATGTACTGGAATAAATCAATGAACAAACCAGATAAAATATGTTTTGGGGTGGGGTAGGCCAGGTTGCTATACATATAAGGTGTTCGGAGAAGTCCTTGTTAAAAAATCATAAGCAAGATTGATAGTATTTGTTACAAAAAGTGCATTGACTTAGTTTATAAACTTCAAGTACTTTTATGCTAATTTTTTTGCTCTTTTTGAATAGTAATCTTAAGTGCTAAATGGTAAAGTCTCTCTATATAAATCAATTTAAAAATGCTGTATCTATATATATCAATTCTAACTTAGATATTTTCTACTCTTTGATTTGAATAGATTTTCTCGCAGACCTTGTAGTCTCAACAGGAAGTCAGGCAGATATATAAAGATGCATAATACAAAGCTAAGAACTTGAGTGGTATCAACACAAGGTGATAGGATATCACACTGGTGAAGTGTGCGGTTTAATGTGGGTGTGGTGAGGGAGACTTCACAGAGAAGGTACAAGATACTAGAAAGCAGAATAAAACTAAATAAGGGTGTGGCTTTGGGGATATTATTAAAAGTATTTCTTTTTAACAATAAATAAATAAAGGAAAGATATTGCATTGATTGACAGTATTTTCTTTTGCTCCATGCTCTATTATTTTGCTATATATCATGAAACAAGGATCAAGTGGTTCTGAAAGTGTGTTAACTATTTATTAAGTAGAAACCTAAGTATTTGTAGTTAAATTCCATTAAATTGTATTTTCCCAGCATTTTACAGTTAGAGTATATATTTTCATGGTCTTTTATTTGATCTTCCTATCTAATGAGAAAACTATGGGTAGAGATTATTCCTCACCCTAAAGTCTATAAGAATCAAAGAACTGATTTATTTTTATATCACTTAATGATTTATTTTATTCACTGTGTGATTAAATTAATGTTTTATGCGGAATAACTTTTTCTCTATGTGTCTTGAGCTCCCTTCCCTTCTCTTTAAATATCCACATGTTTGGATTAAACCACTTATCAACCAGTTTGGTTTATGTTTATATATAATTCATAATTTGACATATTTCTTCAAACATAAAAGGTAGGTAAGAAACAGATTGGAGTTATTGACTATATGCTACTTACATTCTCTTCAAACTTTTTAAAAAGGTTTTCTTTTTCCTCTTTTGATCTCTGTTGTATTATCCTGTTAGTATTTTCTGCCCTCTGGCAAGGTTGAAGCAGTAAAATTTCTTCTTCCTCAAGAGGGATCAAGAGTAACTATAATATAATTAATCATTAATTAAAAATTATATTTTAGGGCTAAGGATGTGTTTTCTTATTTATGCTTATAAAATCACCTACTTTTTAAATTCCACTTTCTATTACACCCGTATGAAAGAAAATGCCAGAAGTAGTTTGGTCTGATGAAAGAACACTGGCTTTAAGTTATGTAACAATTTTTGTTTATCAGTGAAATTACCTTATTTTAATCTTCCTGATTTTTATTATCAATCTTAAAATGGAAATAATAATATCAAATATATAACTTTAATAAAAATTAAATGAAATATCATACACTGGTCACCCTGCAATGTATCTGACATAGAGATAGTGCACAATTGTATTTCCTTTTGACTTCTTGTCCTTTCTTAAATTAAATTTGTACATCATAGTTGACTACCTAAAACAATAATATGCTGCATCATTTCATGATTTTAATCTAGATATTGCTCTTTCTCAAATAAATTAGACACCTACTCTGTGTTGCTTCTGATTAATTTCTATAATTTTTATTACCCTTTCCTTCACATATCAAGAGGTATTACAATTCTGCTATTCTGCAGAATTTTCCATGAAAATATACAGCTTGTGAAAAATAAAACCCCTCTTTTCTGAAATGTTCACATGTTTTCCTTCAGAGCTGGTATATTGATAACTTTTTTTTTTAAGATTTTATTTATTTATTTGACAGAGATAGAGACAGCCAGCGAGAGAGGGAACACAAGCAGAGGGAGTGGGAGAGGAAGAAGCAGGCTCATAGCGGAAGAGCCTGATGTGGGGCTCGATCCCATAACGCCGGGATCACGCCCTGAGCCGAAGGCAGGTGCTTAACCGCTGTGCCACCCAGGCGATCCTATTGATAACTATTAATAACAAATACTACCTCTCAGTATTTTGGATTATAATAGCAGACTGCATTTGAAAAAGTAGAGTAAGTCATGCTTCAAAGGGGACAATTCTTCCTTAGCCCACCCTGCCTGCTTAGAGTGCCTAAATTTTCCAGTCATTTACACCTTTTTTGTACTAAAGTTTCTTTTAAAATATGAACACATTACTTTGATGATTATCTTTGAGTCACTGTCATATATTTTGTGATTGGGTGGGATAGGGATTAAAAAGAAGAAAGGAAATGTGGAAACAAGGTATGGTCTGGGAGTGAACCTGAGTAAGTGACTTTTGGACCAAACTGGTACATATTATGTAGTAGCTCTTCTTGGAATTTACTTGATAATGTGATAGGAAGAGGTATACGGTATAATAATAATGGCAATAATTGCAGCTACAACCCACGTGTCGTGGCTAGTGTGAGCCTTGCTATCAATTTATTCAATTCTGTAACAGCCCTTAATTTTGAGTACTATTATTGTCTCATATTACATTATGAGAAAACTAGCACAGAGAGGTTAAAAAACTCCTCAGTAATCACACAGCCATCAAGTGCTGAAATCTGAATAGCAATCTAAGCAGAGGTGATCCCACAGTCTCTCTGCTCTTAACTATGACTCTGCACTGCCGATCTGATGAGTCTTACTGTCCCAACCTACTACTACTAATGCAGTGACTTAATGATTAGTAGGATGAAAATAATGCATGTTTCAGATTCTTTGACAAAGTAAAGCAGTTTTGGGGGGAATATTGAGTATTTGTAATGTGGTTTACTCACAGCCGAGTTCATTAAGCAATTTCGTTTAACATTGTACATCTCACTGATGAGAACTTTAATTATAAATGAAGGGTAAGAGCTTAAATCACAGTTTGACATCTTAGCCTGCCTAATTGGGAAGTTTGGATATGGCTCCACAGCCTGAAAGACAGTTGATTCTTTTTTGCACAGACCATTCTTTCCATTTTGTTGTTGTCGTTCTTGTTGAAGTTTTGAGGGCAGTGTTTATTTCTCAAAGAGGGTTCTATAAAAAGCTTGGGAAGTGTTTTGCCTAAACTCAACTTTTCCTACTTCAAAATGTAGTTTAGGGACAGTCCTTGTTTAGAAACATAGTATTAAAGAAAGGAGAATTAGCTGTTGCTCTTTTTGATGGTATATAAAACCCCTGGAGAATAAGTGCCACCATGACATGGTAGTGATACTTTCTGTTTACATAGCACCTCTTCCTCCAAAGCAAATACAACCTCGCCTGCTTGAGAGCCTCTGAGTATCTGGAATGTGAGATCTTGCTACCTCACTCAACTAACAAATCAATGCTGAGAAGACGAGTGAGACTATGGTGAGAATGATATGATTTGCAGATCAGTGAAGTGAGAATGAGTGCAACTTACCATATACAATGGAGACTCTCTTTAGGAACTTTTTGCCTTAAAACTGCTGTGGAGAAAAAAAAGAGAGATTCATTTTCATTTTCTGAAAGAACAACTTGTAACATTCACAAACAATGGGTGCTGATACTATGAGAAACTGGTAGGGATAAATGTATGTCTCCATGCCAATGTAATGAGATCAGTTATTTCTGCCCCCCTCCTTCCTTTATGGACTTGTATTTGAATTTTAACACATACATGTTTCATCTTTATTTAGGGCTATCCATTTTTAGTATCTGAAGTTGTACTACATGTTTTTCTTCCATTTTTAAAAAAGTCCAAATAATTTGGATTTATCACAAAAAATCACAATACGGACTTCCAGAATCAGTCATTTGCATTGAACATGTGTCCTAATTGTATCCACGTGTTGGCATGATATTCTGTAGAGACTAATTCTAATCAATTCTGTCTAAACATTCTGGATTTCCCATCAATTACTATGCTAAGTTGTTGACAGAATTCCTGCCAATCTTTGGGCATATGCCTCCCAGTACTGCCATTTTAACACCCCAGAGTGAGAGCAACATGACAGATTTCTTCATCTATGTATTTTGTATATCCGCCTTGTTTAAATGTGCAATACTACTCCTGTGAAATCATTACTTCAAGTGTATTGTACTTTTCATGGTTTTCAGTGTACTATATAGATTGGAACAGTTTTCTGAACTGAATTGGCTATTAAACTATTATAATATGTTTATGCACATGTAATATTTCAGGCATACCTTAACCTTCCTAATATAATGTTGCTTAAAGGTGAAGTAATTTTTTCACTAATGACATTATTAGAATTTCATATGTATATTTTTATGCATGACATTCTGTTTTATTGCAGATAATAGGACCTCAGTAAAGAATCTTTTGATTAAAAAGGAAAAATTTTCGGAAAATACTGTGTTGTCAACGGACTTCACATTGTTCTAACAAAGAATTATAAAGACATGAGGGACCCAGTAGCTACATGTCTTTCCTATTATTCCCACTCTCTTTCTCTTTTCTCCCCCTTTCTTTCTCTCTCACTCTCTTATTTTTCCACTCTATTTTTTCACTGTGACATGTTTTTTTTTACGGCCAGTGTGTGTACATGGCTAAAAAGTCCCATAGGAATCATGTCTACATGTCTGCAGTTTAAGAAACCATTCAAGCCTAACTAGCCAAACACCTAGGAAAGGACATTTGGATTAGATTACAAATCTCAGCCACAGAGTAGTTATATGAATACATGCAAAGTGCGTATATAAATATGGAGCCTTTTAATGGACGGGATGTAGACAGAAGTTCTCAAAGATGAGGTAGGCAGAAACCCTGAAAGATGTCTACTTACATGATTGTCTAGAGGAGATCGTAGTTTGATCATTAAGCTATAAGTTACTGAAAAAGGATGATAGCTTTTTTCCTTCACTAGCCCCCTTCCTAGTTTATATAATTCTGACTGCTAAGTAAGTATTTATTGCATGACTAAATAATTGGAGTAATGGATATCAGGCATAGCTATCAGAATCTCAGTTTACATTGATAGTTCCATTTTTTGTCCAACTCCCAAGCTACACACCGTGACAGTTTTCTTTGACTAGTCCTTCTCTGCCCTTATTTTTTACAACACTCTCAGAGGTTTTTCTTGTTGTTTCTTTACCATGCTTAATGAACTTGCATTCTTCTCAATATTTCCAGTGGTATCTCCCTAATTCTGATTTCATCTACCTCAGCACTTTCTAAATTCAGTTTTGTGGAATTGTCATATCCACTGAGATATTAATGAGTGTTCTGGAAAAAAAAAAGATTTCTAAGGTCAAATAAATTTGGTAAACCTGCGTACTCTATCACCCCTCAGAGATTCACAGTGTACATTAGTGCTTTGTGAAGTTCTACAATAAAGAAACCGGTTTAATGTTGATTATCCCAGCATTTCTTTAAAGCATTTGACCAATGAATCCTTTTATCATGGAGTATCTATTAGTATTTCATGAGACTCTCATTCTGTAGATCAATGTTTGGAAACGCTGAGGTAGACCATTAGAAAGGATTCTTAACTGCTTTCTCTTTGTTTATTGTCTGTCTGAGCCTCTGCATTCTACACGTTGCATTGAAATAATAATTATGAAATAGCAGTATGTAGTAGGCATAAAGAAATGGTTACTAAACCTCTGTGGACTAGACTAACTACCTGGAAGAAGAATAACATGAGTTTAATTAAAATCAAATCATTTGCTAAAGTATAACGTTTGCCAGTTACTTTTAAAATAAGCTTAATTTCGAAAAGAGTAAAACCTATTATATATACATATGCTACAGAGGTGTCAATGAGGGAACTGTGAAACAATATCTAGACAGCTTCTTATAACACATATAAATGCAAAGATAATTGCTAATAGGATAAATCAAACCATATTAATTTTGAGCATGGATTCCTTAATTTTTATTTGCCTTCATCTATATATTATTTTATTTAAAATGGCAATACCAGGAAATGTTTTCCATTTTTAAATTCCTACCCAGAGAAATATTTATTTTTGTGTACTAGAAATTTTCACACATTAAATGTCTACATAAATATTATAAAAGTCACTTTAAGAGTGAGAATATGTTATTGAGTCTTTAAATCTCTTTGAGTATTAGCTTGTTCTTTTAAGTTAATGAAAGGAAGCAATAGTCATCATCAAAGCATATATTGTTTAAAAATCAATGAGGGAACTGCGCTCAGTGTTGCTCCTTCCACTTTAATTTTTTTTCTCTCTGCCTAGAAGCTTAGAAAGAGTCTTTGTTCAGCCTTTAGATGTAGTCTGGTGTCATGCCTGTTAAGTCCATGACAAAAATGATCTAGATACTAGTCCTTGATGTTTTATATCAGGAAGCTAATTATTGTCTCCCTTTTCAGAGCCTCATTACCCCCAAACAACTTCTCTGTTCTCATGCTTATTTTATTTCTCTTGCCAGGGATAATTGCACATAGTTCTTATTACTTTCCTTAAAGGTGTAAATATAAATTATCAATACATTGTTATTATTGGCTGAGGTAAATGACCTTTCTGGTTTTCCAAAATATTTTTCACCTTAGTTGATCTACCATTTATTGGGTGGCATTGATGCACTATATAGGAGTCCGTGTTATTGATAATTTAAAAGGCTCATTACTTTTTTTAAGGAAAAAACATTGATAACTTTTAAAGTTTGGAGCTCCCCAGTAATAACAGTGATGCTCACATCTTACATTTGAAAAGTGACTTACAGGTTTTCAGATGTGCCTTCACATGTATTATTTTATTTGGTCCTTGCAGTAACCCCGTGAAGATTATAGACATTGTTATTCCATATAAGGAAGGAGCAAATTGCGTATTGGAGAGTCAATTATATTGTGTTCTCATACACATAGTAACTTTTGGAGCTGGGACTCCAAAGCTAGTTTTCTTATTCCTTTATTCCTGAAGTAGTAACTTGATAAATCTGGATTGATAACTGCAGTTTTTGGTTTTTTATAGGATGGGTATTGTTTGGTGTACATACTTAGGCTTAACATCTATTTCATGTACAGTTCTAAGTTTATCTTTTGTATGCCTCTTTGTAATGAATAAAATGGAAAAAATAAATAAAATGAACAGAATCCCAATATTAATGCTAATTGCAAATCATGTCTGGGCTGCAATATTCTGTAAGCATAAGACTTCACATCGTCTAATGCCAGAGAAAAGAAACAAGTACTGGTGTTCTGATAAGTTAAAACAGTATGCCAGTCAAGAGTTCCTTATAAAGTTTGACCACCTGGGCTTAAATGCACCCCTTTTAAGCTCTGTCACCTTGCCCAAGTTGCTTAAGACTCATTTTTCGTACCTGTAGAGGGGGCAGCAGTATTTTCCCTGTAGAGTTGTTTCGAAAATTAAAGGCATAATATGTGTAATGCCCTCAATACAGTGTGTTTATTTAGTGAACGTTTGTCATTTGAGCTGTGAAAAAAATAATGGGTTGTAAATTTCAAACAATATAGAGACTACTGGAACATCAAAACGCACAGGCATGAAGAAAAGAGAAAAATGAAAAGGGAGAGAATTGGGGAAGTGAGAAAGGGTTATTAAAAATGAATGTGGTGAGGCTGTTGTTTCTATTTAGGATGTAGAATGTTGCAAGAGAATGCCCTTCCCAACCTAACCATAAAAACAAGCTGAATAAACAACAAGGTCAGTTATTTTAGCCCATCAAAGAGTCAGGCCCAAAGCAGTTGAATAAATTAAAAGCCAAGATTTGACGAACCTCTCCTAGGATATACAGTACCCATGGCTGCTTTCATTTTTGAGATGTGGGAGGAGGAAGTCACTACAGAGGCAGTTAAAAAAAAAAAAAAAGCACAGCTGAACTTTGAACATTTTAAATGCCGAATGTGGGCTGGTATAGGAGTTTAGAATTCCTAGGAGTCCAAGATACAAGGAGAATCTTCATTTCCTCCCGCCCTCTTCTCCATCCGTTGTCAATGAGAGCTCATGAAAAAGAGACTGGAGTGAGAGCAAGAAAGCTGAGAAGTGCTTCTGAGGAGCAGGCACACCCAGTAGCATGAGTGTGGAGAATGAGCGCTAAGATAGCGCACTGCAGTCTGGGCCTCCCATTGAACAAGTGGCAGAGAGGTCGCCCCCATGGGAGGCGCAGACATACAGGGCTGGAGTTCGGGTGGGGAGGATGTGTGGTGAGGGAAGGCCAGAAGAGCTAAGACTTCCCATGCAGCCTGCAGTGCTTGAGGGCAATGGGAAAGCTGAGAGAGGACCCACAGGGGTCGCCACTGTGTGAGTCAGTGTGTGTCTTTCATTAGGGGAGAGAGAAGAAGTCACAGATGCACAGAGCCTGTTAAATGAAGTCTGAAGATGGAGCAGAAGTAGCTGCCAGCACACTGAAGGCAGAGATGAGAACTGAAAGAAACCCCACAGGCACTCTGGACCCTTGCTCAAGTACCAGAAGTGGCCCTGCATCCCAGGGGTGGGCCAAGCAGAGCTGAGAGACATCTTGAGGCGTCTGAAGACAAAGTACAACAACTAAGAAAAAAGGCACTTAGACTCCAAGTCCTGCTAAAGAAAACATTCTAATTTTGCTCTCATAATTTAAGCCAGTGGTGAACTAAATTTAATTAAAATGACAACAGAGCCCAAACCCATTGGATTAGTTTGAGCTAGGCCATAACAAACAACTAGAAACTGAGTGGCTTAAATAACAGAAGTTTATTTCTCATGATTTTGGAAGCTGCAAGTCCTAGGTCAGAGAGTCAGCAGAGTTGGCGCTGCTGCTTCTTCTTCTTAAGATTTTATTTATTTGCTAGAGAGAGCACAAGAGCAGGGTGGGGGGGAGGGTGAGGGAGAAGCAGGTTCCCGCTGAGCAGGGAGCCCAGGCAGAGCCAGATCCCAGGACCCTGGGATCATGACCTGAGCTGAAGGCAGACACGTAACCAACATATTATTAATCTTTTTAAAGACATTCTCTGATTAAAGAAAAATAATAACAAATAATATATTTATAGCACATATAGAAGTAAAACATGATAATAAGAGCACAAAGGATGGGGGGGGTGATAATTAGGAATATACTGTTGTAAGATTCTTAGGTTTCTTACGAACTAATTGAATATTTCTTGAAGGTAGAATGTGATAAGTTAAAAATGCATATAGTAATGTTTTAAGCAATAACTACTGACACAGAGAGGCATTGTTCAAAATTGAATTCTGTCCCTTCACCCCAAATTCGTATGTTTAAGTCCTAACTCCAGTACCTCAGAAGGTGACTTTGTTTGGAAATAGCATCATTACAGATGTAATTAGTTAAGATGAGGTCATGCTGGAGTACAGTGGGACCCTAATTCGGTGTGACTGGTATCCTTATGTGAAGGAGAAATTGGAACACAAACACAGGGAGAATGCCATTTGTGGATGAAGGCAGACATCAGAGTGATGTTTCAACAAGCCAGGGAGCATCAGTGATTGTCAGCAAATTACCAGAAGCCAGGGGGAAGGCAAAGAACAGGTTAGTCCTTCACAACACTCAGAAGAAACCAATTTTGTGGACACCTTCCTCTTGGACTTCTAGCCTCTAGATCTGTGAGACAGTTCATTTCTGTTGTTTAAGCCACCAGTTTGTAGTACTTGGTTACAGCAGTCCAAGCAAGCTAATCCAGGGGCAAATAAAAGGTCAGTAGAGAAGATAACAGGGGATACTAAAAATAACTAGATTTGCCCATGCCCAAAACAAGGCAGAAAAGAGGAACAGGGAAACAAAATAAAGATCGGATGAAATGAACTCAAACACCTAGATAGTAGAATTAAATCCAAATATGATGAATGCATGGAATATGTATTAATATATATGGACCAAATAGTCCAGTTAAAAGGCAGAAATTGTCAGACTGGATAACTCTTTGCTATTTTCTCGTAAAAATTAACATACATTGTCCTAATGACCCAGTAATTCCAATCCTAAATATTTATCTATGAAAAATGAAAACAGATATCCACAAAAATACAAGATGTTCACACTAGCTTTACTGATAATGGCCCCAAATGGGAGATGGCCTACAGATGTTCATCCACTGGAGAATGGTTAAATTGTGGCCTGTTCCTACAATATGTGATTGCTCACAAATAAAGAAGAACAAACTATTGATACATGCCACAAAATGAATAACTCTCAAAATCATAGTTGACTGAAATAAACCAGACACCACGAAGTATATACTGTATGATTTCTTGGTAATGGAAATCAGATGAGTTGGGTTTTTTTTTGTTTTGTTTTGTTTTGTTTTTCTGTTTTTGTTTTTTTTTTGTTTGTGCCAGCTGAGTAGGGGATTCAGTGGAAAGGCATGTGAGGAAACTGGTGTAATGGGAATATCCTATTCTTCACAGTGGTTTGGGTTAGAGGAATCTAGGCATTTGTCAAAACTGATTGAAATATATTTAAGATCTCTTCATTTTATTTGTGTAACTTGGAAAATAAATTGGAATAAGAAATATCCTCACATTTCCTTATTCTGGAATACAGTCTTTTTGTTTTTTGTTTGTTTATGTATCATTAGTGGCTGAGGTGCACTATGTTTTAATCTAGTAGTATCCTACTCCTATAAATAGTATTAATGTTTATACTCGGAGTTTTGGTTTACAAAGTATTCTACATATATAGTATTTTATTCAGACTTCAAAATTACTGAGTTAAACAGGAAAGACTCAGTGTGATTATGTCTAATTTATAAAGGGACTCATGCTAATCATATGTTCATTTATCCAGAATCAGTGAGGGGATCAGTGGCCAAGGCAAATCTTAAATAACAGTATTTTGACTTTGACTCACTTCAGTAAATTTCTTCTACTAAATGCTCAGTAGTATGTAAATTTAATTTCTCCCCCTCCTCCTCACTTAACTTTCTTGCTCTTCTGTCTCATTTATGTAAAGTAGTTCTCTTTAAGCATCCAGGGGCATAAGGCTTGGTGACCTGTTGAATTGACCATTTGCCCTAAGCCAGTCACATTGCACTTACATGCCCCTCAATGAAACCAACTCATTGAAAGCAACCAGGAGACCAAAGACAAGACTGAGCCTTTTTCCTGTGTATATGCACTAGGTTCAGAAGTGGACAGAATGCCAACTCAAAGTATCTTTATACTCTAAAGTAGAAAACCCATTTTTAAATTGTATTTTTCTGCCATCCTCCTTGCCTTACCTCCCCAAGGCTATTAGATGTGTTGTGATGATTATTAAGAGATTTTAGGTCTTTACAACATTTTTAAAAGAAGGATAAGACTTTGGAATGAAGTTTAATGTATTGTGTGAATAATTTAATATCCTAATAATAAAATGATCATGCACATTTTTTTAATTAGAAGAACTATCTCCCAAAATAGAATTAAACATTACTGCTGTGTTCTGTAATTGGTTATCAAAACTTACATCCTGGTGAGATTTCAAAAAGGACATTCAAGAGTTACATTTGCAACATAGGAAAGGGTGAATATAAATTAAAATCTCTCTCTGGAAAGTAGGTTTATCATCTAAAATAGGACTGATTCATTAGGGTAATTCATTTTACTCAATTAATAAAACATATTATAATCTCTTGCTGAAGACTCTACTGAAGCAAGTATAAACTGAAGTAGCAGAGAGGTCATAAAATCTCATTAAAAAGGATTTTAAAATTGTAGTCTCAGTAGTGGGTAAAATGAAAGAATGAGTCCACACATATTTCTCATTCAGAATTATGCGTTCATAACCCTAATTTTTAAACTTCAGTGATATAGCCCGTATTAAATTCTAATTAATATTGACCATCTTTTCAAATAATTTTAGTGTCTATCTAGATTTCTCCTTAGTCCTTCATGATACAGATTACATGGAAAAACAATGGAGACAGTCTTTATCTCACAAAGGCTAACCAATACTCACACTCATTAAAGGAGAACACAATTGTCTGAAGAAGTGACTTCTGACTTCCTGCTGACAGCAGGAGTCTAGGGAGTGATTCAGAGTATAATATCCTTACCTCCCTGAGCAAGAAGTATTCAGAATAGTTAACACCTCTTTTTACTTTTAGCAAACTGACTACTCAGAATCATTTAAACAGCAGACTATGGCAAGAGGAAATAATGGAATATACCTTTATTTTGAATAGAACAAAGCAAGAAAAAAGTAACTAAATACTAATACTATGTTTTTAGCAGATGTCATCTCTTGAAGAGTAAATTGTATAGCAAATGATTCTGCCACTGACAGCCTCCATGGAGGTGACCTTTGCTTCCTGTGGACTGAAGAGAGAATTTAATGTGCCCCGCCCCTGCCCAAGAAGATTCCTGTAGATGTAGTTAGCCATAGTAGCCTTTTTAGGGTATTCTGTGGGATTTTGTGAGCAAACACCTGTTTATTCTCCATTTGACCTTATATCTGTGACACATTTCCATCATCCTTTTTGATTTATTTGTCCATATCCATCTTTTCTCCATGGAATAATTTTATGAGTGTGAAAACTACTATCTATATATTGATTATCTATCTATCTATCTATCTATCTATCTATCTATCTATCTATCTATCAGTAATAGTGTTTCCTGGCTCAGGACTTGTCATATATTTAGCACTCCGGTATTTCTATGTAAAACTTTTTATTAAGAAAATTTATTGATTTCTATCACTCATACTTAGAAAAAGAGACCATTTTTACACATTTTTCACACATACTAATCAATAGGTTAAATTGTTATTCTTGAGTTCTGCTTGGATGGGCTCTTTATTTTCTTTTTTTTTTTTTTTTAAGATTTTATTTATTTATTTGACAGAGATAGTGACAGCCAGCGAGAGGGAACACAAGCAGGGGGAGTAGGAGAGGAAGAAGCAGGCTCATAGCAGAGGAGCCTGATGTGGGGCTCGATCCCATAACGCCGGGATCACACCCTGAGCCGAAGGCAGACGCTTAACCACTGTGCCACCCAGGCGCCCCTTTATTTTCTTTTAAACAAAAAAAAATGCTTTGTTTTTTTATGATAAATTTATTTTCCTTTGTGAATTAAGTAGAATTTGAGAGAATGAGATTCTGTTTAATTTTCTTCAAATAATGTTTTGAATTAAATGATACATCTTTCAAATTTTTTACTTTTTTTTTTAAAGTTTTAGGTTTACAATAAATTGAGAAGAAGATATATTTCCCTTATATCCCATATCCCTACACATGTATAGCCTTCCCAGTTATTCACCAGAATCATACTATTTTTTACTTTGACACATCACAATCACCCCAAATCCATAGTGTACTTAAGTGGTCACTTTTGGTGTTACATAGTCTATGGATTTGGATAAAAGTATAATGAAATATATCCATCATTGTAATATTATATAGAATTGTGCTCCCTTTGGCAGCACATATACTAAAATTAGAACAATATAATATTATACAGATATTTTCACCTCCCTAAAAATCCTCTGTGCTCTGCCTGTTCACCCCTGCCACCACCCCACATGCCCCCACCTTCACAATTACAGATCTCTTTTTTTCTTTATGTCCATAGTTTTACCTTTCCCAAAATGTTACGTAGTTGGAATCATACAGTGTATAATCTTTTTAGATTGTCTTCTTTCAAATGAAAAATTCCTCCATGTCTTTTCATTGCTTGGTAGCTTTCTTTCTTTCTTTCTTTCTTTCTTTCTTTCTTTCTTTCTTTCTTTTTTTTTTTTTTAAGAGCTGAATAACATCTGTTGTCTGGGTGTACGTGGTTTATTTAACCATTCACTATTGAAGGCCTTCTCGGTTGCTTCTAAGTCTTGGCAGTTATGAATAAAACTGTTATACACATCTGTTTACAGGTTTTCCTGTAGATATGAGTTTTCAATTTTATGGTAAGAGGATGTTTAGTTTTGTAAGAAGCCACCAAACTGGCTTCCAAAGTAGTTGTACCATTTTACATTCCCACTAGCAATGTATGAGAGTTCCTGTTGCTCCAGATCCCTGTTAGCATTTAGCGTTGTCAACGTTCCACATTTTGGACATTCTAAGAGCTGTGTGTTAGTATCTTGTTTTAATATGCATTTCCTCCATAATATATGATGCAGAACATCTTTTCATGTGCTTATTTGCCATCTGTCTATCTTCGCTGGTGAGGTGTCTGTTAAGGTTTTTGACCCTTTTTTTAATCGTGTTGTTTTATTATTGAATTTTAATAGTTTTTTGTATATTTTGCATAATAGTTCTTATCAGATGTATCTTTTGCAACTTTTCTTCCAGTCTGTAGACTGTCATCTCATTTTCTTGACATTGTCTTTTGCAGAGCTGACGTTTTAAATCTATTATATTTAATCTAGGATTTCTGTGAATGGCTTTTAATACTCGAATGAAATCCGCATGTATTTTTTCAGTTGGAAACAACCCTTAATGAGTGCTTTTCTATTCAGCTATGTTGAAATCACACACATTTCTTTCTTAAGTCAATCAATTAATCAAGTTAAGGATTTGTCTTCATTGTCGTTCTTATCACTCACAGATACTTGCTTTGTATTAGAAATTTTTTGTTTGTTTTTTGTCTTAGGTTTCAAAAAAATATGTTCCTGTGCTGAATAATCTTCTTTCAAGTCTATGAAGCTGAATGTCTAATAAACTATGTTTCTATTCTCTAATTAGGGGAGAAAGAACAGTCTACAATATGAAACATTAATAACTTTCACTAATGAACAAGGGAGGAAAATGAGCAAACTGGCATTCATTTCATAGCTACTATGTGCCAGACATGTTAAGCACCTTACATATATCATTTCAATTACTTCTCATCTAATCCAGTCATTTAGATATTGTTCCAATTTTATTGATGAGAATATTGAGGCCTAATGGATCTGGTAATTTTTTAAATAGTTTTACACCTTAAAAGTACTAGGGACATAAAAAGAACAGTTATCCATGACTTCAGTCTTCCCTTTCTAGTATTCTATATGCTCTCTTTCCCTCTTTTAAATTCTTCTTTAAAGTATAGAAATTATGTTCCCCAACACCAAATCCTAGTCCTTAAAAGTAACCACTTTAATAGTCATATTTTAGTGATACATATATTTACTATATATAAGGAAAGGGATCTTACTTTATATATTGCTCTGCAATTAGATATTTGAAGTTAAAAACACATCTTGGAAGTGCATGCTAATAAATATAGTGCTATTTTATTCTTTTTAATAGTTATGTGGATGTACTATCATTTATTAATGAAAAATCAAGTTCATAAATTTTTATAATATGGTAACAAGATATGTATCCCTCTAGTATTCAGTATTTTATTAATAAGGTGCAAGTCTATAATTAATTCATCCTAGTAGCAGCAACATCTAAATTTGCCAAATAAAAAATTTAAGGCTGTAGCTTTCTCTTTATTCTCAGAATATGTTTATCTTTTACTTTTATGCCTTCAGTCCTCAATAAATTTATAGATTGAACTTTGCTTTGCCTTTTTATATTATCCTTTATTTTCTAGAAGTCTTTTATTTATTTTGCTAGATTTATAGTTTATTTATGTACTTTGTACAAGGGTTTAGCCTTTTGTCACATCTCTTTATTTTAAAGATCTATACTTTTTTAAATTTATTTTTCAGCACTTAGGAAAACACAGAACCTCTTCTGGGCTAATCCTAAAGATTGATTATCTTAACATTTTACATCCTTGGTTGTTTAAGATGAAAGTTTTAGAGAGAATCCAATCCCGTTTTTATAGAAAAGAAAATTTTAATGTATCAATCACACTATTCTTCAAATTGTGAGGAGCTATGTCAGGACCAGAACCAAGATACGTATGATATAGCTTCTATATAAATTATTAGCTCTGCAAAATACTGGTCTAGTGCACGTGCATGTGTGTGTGTGTGTGTGCATTTGTGGATATGAGTTTATATCTCAGTTCGCTCTCCTGTTAGAGTGGTCCTTCATATTTTAGGAGGGAATTGTGATTCTCGTTACACTGGAAATGACAAAGATTTACTGATCTAGTCTTGTCTAGCCTCCACTGTGACCATTTCCAGGATGTGCACTTGGAGTTAGAACTGTAATCCACTGGGGCGCCTGGGTGGCACAGCGGTTGAGCATCTGCCTTTGGCTCAGGGCGTGATCCCGGCGTTATGGGATCGAGTCCCACATCAGGCTCCTCTGCTGTGAGCCTGCTTCTTCCTCTCCCACTCCCCCTGCTTGTGTTCCCCTCTCTCACTGGCTGTCTCTGTCTCTGTCAAATAAATAAATAAAATCTTTAAAAAAAAAAAAAAAGAACTGTAATCCACTGTCTGATTACAAGAGTATTGTCACCCAGTTAACAGTTGTTACCAGTTATATACATACTGTAATCAGCTAACAGTGTGTAAGTAGAGAAGCAATTTAGAGCAACTAAATCTACCAAGAGAAATATAGGCTTTTAATGTTTGTCTTGAAAAATAGTAAATGTTGTCATATGTCTTCTTATGTTATCAGGATGTACAGTGCAAATTAAGCAGGATAATAAAATAAAATACCATTTTATAAAGTATAATCAAAACTAAATTTTGAATAACTCTCTCTTGAATACTTACTACTTTTTAAAAAGTAGATTGTGATCATTGTCAATACAAACTCAGTAACATTAGGAAAAAAATGTATTGATTAGAAGAATATATAAGGGGGGGCACCTCAGTGGCTCAGTTGGTTAAGGGTCTGCCTTGTGCTCAGGTCATGATATCAAGGTCCTGGGATCAAGCCTTGCACTGGGCTCCCTGCTCAGTGGGGAGTCTGCCTCTCCCTCTCCATCTGCGTCTCCCCCAGCTCATTCTCTCATTCTCATTCTACCTCCCCCTTCAAATAAATAAATAAAATCTTAAAAAAAAATTTTAAAAAAAGAAGCATGTGTAAGGCTTCCAAGGGTTCAATTTGCAATCATATTATTAGCACTCATATTGGCTGAACTTTTCCCATTGCACATTCTTGTAATGATAAATTGCTAAAACTTAAATATTAAATTACAATTTTAATGTTTTGCCACAATTTTTGTTTAACAAGCTGTGAATACGAACCTTCATGTTTTATTTTGTTTGTTTGTTTTGTATTTTCTTTTTAATATGTTTTCAGGTTTCTTTGTTTATTTTTTTACATTTTTTTTTGAATAGTATGACATAGATCATTATGAAAGTAAAGAAGAAAGCTTAACTATCTAACTACAAGGTCATGATAGAGATCATCCTTCACCTTAACCATAGTGCATAAAATGATTAAAATGAAGTATTAAAATAATGAAAGTTAATATGGTTCCTACATTTATATATGAAGAGTGAGCTCGCAAAATCCTTGCTTATTTTGGATAATGAATGATAAATAATTTTAGAAAAGTTATCTTTTGAGTATCTTTTTGATTGCCTGCTTAAGAAAAACAAAAGGGAGCAATAGAAAAATATAGCCAGGGACCAATGGAAGGACAAAGAGATTTAAATATGTTCAACGCATCATTGTGATTCTTGGACAAAGTGAAATTTTTTTTTCTACTAATTTGATAATTTTAAAATGTTGGGAGGAAAGGTTTTAGCTTATGGGGGCACTTTCCATATGAGAATGAGGTTAGAAATCTTAGCAAATCATTAATGGTCCATTAGAAAGCAGATCTTTTTTGGATCATATTGCAAGGGTAATTGCAATCCCCAAACAATGCAAATGTAGTGATGAAAGCTGATAAATATGCACAATGAATATAAAGCCTTTATACTGTTTTCTAAATCACTAAAATATCACTAAATATATTTATAGTGTTTTCCTAAATCAGTAAAAATATCACTAAATTACTTACATTTCTGTTTTTAGTTGCTTTATGGGAGCACTTCTTACATACAAAAGCCTTATCCAACAATGGCACTTTTGAAAATATGTTTCAAGTGGCAATGCTTTTAAGATTTGGAATGGAAACTCTTCATAGAGAGACTAGTATTTCTTGTGGGAAGTGCTAAAACATTCACTGAGTAATATTTTTAAAATAAATTACTTTTTAAGATAATTTTAAGTATTAAAAAATAAAATTTTATTAAAAAAACTTTTAAAAATGTTTATTAAACCAACGAAGAGGTAATTGGATGAAATATGTATGTATTTATTTATTTTAGCCAATCTTTCTGACAAAGCTTTTATATGCATATTAATTAATAAAGAATTTCTTTAATACCCTCCAACGAAACTGGAAGATTTATAAGAGAAAACAATTTGTTTTTTATGTTTTGCCAAGCATCTGTGGGATGGCTCATAGTATAGACAGTTTCATCAGAATATTGCAAAATATTGAAGTTGTTTTTTGGGTTTTTTGCTTGGTTTTTTTTCTTTGGTTTGTTTGGTTTTTGTTTGTTTTTGTTTTTTTTCTTTTAGATACCAACATATGCATGGAATGCACAGTTATATAATTAAATTAGGGGAATTTTTGTGTGTGTTATTTGATGATAGAATGCATAAGATTTTAATAATTGTTAAAATTTCACCTTATTTATTTTTTAAACACAGTCTGAAAGTTAAAGAAAGCTATTGTTGAAATCAAAATATAGGGTTCTTTAGATTGATTAAATAAAGCAGGGGACAGCAAGAAAAGGCCCTCATTCCAAATTAGGCTGTTGTAGTACAGCTTATTTATTTGTTGGTTTGTGAAGGCTTTCTTTGTGCAATGATAAGATGTAGTCAGGCCTGAAGGAAACTCAGCTATTGAAGACCCCATTCCAAGAAGCTCAAGCCAGACATAAAGTGACCTACCAAGAAAATATTTCTTTCACTGAAAAGCCACTGGTTTAGTTGACCCCTGGTCTGTCTTCATCCAGCTGCTCCAGTGATACATCAGAAGTCTGTCTTTCTCCACTTTTCTTGTCCTTTGTGCTGGACATCATTTTAAGGTATTAGCATATTGGCACCCAGCAGCACCAGGCTTATGTGCTTGACCTTTTAATCTCAGCTGTAGGTTACCAGCAATCTTTTTTTTCCAATTTTTCAGCAAAAATTCCAAGTTCGGACATTGTTGACCAATCACTGTGACCAGGGAGATGAATTAGGTCGGCGTGGTTGGCATGCCCAGATGGGTTGAGGATATGAGCAAATGATTCTATAGAGCATAATCCAGATGTTCTTGTAGGGATAGGTCCTAGGTGAGCAAATAGTTGTCAGCTACATTCAGTTAAAATGAAAAGTTGTTCTAGGGAAACTTCAATAATGTATTAATTCCATATACTTAGGATTTCCTGCAGTAATGGTAAAATTTTGAGTTTCTCATATTAGGTACATCTTGGTAATTATAATTTAGAAGTTCAAAACATTCAACAAACTTCTGTTTTTTTATGTACTTGAAAATTACAATTTTTGTAATCAATGTGACTTTTTTTCATTACAAAAGAATTTATATTTGAACTTTTCTTAGCAACAAAAATTTCTCAAAATCACTATAAAATTTAGGTCTAAATACAAATATGACATGAATTTTAAATTCAGTCCAATTCTCTTGTTTCTTATTATCTATGAGCTGAGTGTTAAGTATTTCCAGATGAATATATAAAATTGTTAATATGCTGTAGGATAAATTAGTGACTTGCAAATTAAATATTAAAATGATTTTAACACCTTTGTACCTCTTAGAACTCTTTCCATGTCATGTTCTGTTATTTCCTGAAATAGAAATGATTATGAAATGAGTCTACTTTAAAGAAAACTTTATTCTTTAATTGTTGTATATGTAAGTATATAGAGAGAAATGGAAAAGGGATAGTGTTTTAAGGATGTAGTTCTTCAAGGAACATGATCTTTTTAAATGAGCTGGTTTTCACTATTATTTGTTGTATGGCCCTTGTCATCAGCACCATTGATACCTAAAAGAAAGTGTCTTTTTAAAAATGAGCAGTACTGTACTTACACATACTATGTGCCTTGCCTCTTAATTCACACAAGGTTAGTATGCATCACACACTGTACTTACACATACTATGTGCCTTGCCTCTTAATTCACCCTCTGAAGTATGGGTACAATCTCCATTACACAGATGAGGAGTTTGAGGCTTAGAAATCTTAAGTAACTTGTATAAACCATAATAGCTGATGTTTGTTGACCCAGGATTCAGGTTTGCTAATTTTTAAGCAAATGTTTTTAACTTATGCGAGGATGCCTTCTTACCTCTGTCATGTAATTTAAAAAATCAATTATATATACATAAAATCTTCATTAGCAAATCCTTTATGGTTGCATGTAATAGTAATATGTTTCCTTGTGCTTACAATTGAATCAAGTCAGTATTAGCAAAGATAAATGAAATTAAATAAAAAATAGGAAACATCTTTAAAAAATGCCTTTACATTAGGAAGAAATTAACCTAAAGTTTCTGTTGCTTTTATGTAGATTCCTGTCTTTCCTATTTAGCATTTTTGGCTCAAGATTGAGGTTGTGGTTAGTAGCAACTGAGGCCTTCATTTTTCTCTAGATTGATAGATTCATTCAAGAACTTTCTTAATCAGTGATTTCTGTATGCTGACTACTAAGGTAAATTGTGGTGTAAAATGGAAAATTAGACCTCCAAATGGGTCAATTTCCTAAATAAGATATATTTTACTTTTCTTCTTATGGAACTCTATAAATATGCAGTTGATTTGAACTTAATTCAACTAAAACAAATAACATTATCACAGTTTTAGATTTTTAGCAAAAATATGTATTTCCTGTGGATTACTATGATTCTAGATGTATTTGGAATATATTTTGCCCACTGATAAAAAAAAAAAAAACAAAACAGACAACTACCTGCTTCCTTGCTGAAGTTGAAATGCATGATCAGTGGTTCACTTAGGCCCATCTGTTTGGTCTTCTCCAGTGGCTTTTGATGCATTTTTTTAAAAAATATTTATTTATTTATTCTAGGGAGAAACAGATACATAGATGATAGATAGATGATGATAGATGATAGATAGATAGATAGATAGATAGATAGATAGATAGATAGATGATAGATAGAGTGAATGAGCACATGAGGGTGGGAGGGGCAGAGGGAGACAATCTGAAGCTGACTCCATGCTGAGCACAGAGCCTGATATGGTACTTGATCTCACAACCCTGAAATAGGACCTGAGCTGAAACCAAGAGTTGACTTCGTTAATGGACTTCGCCAACCATGTGCCCCAATGCATTTTTTAAATCATGTTTTTGATGTTGAAATAAAGCATTTAATATTCACTTTATTGCCATGGGGCATTCATTTTTTTAGTGGAGCATACTTTTCATCTTTTGGCAGATAATGGTATAAATTTTATGAATGTTCCTTAGTGCTTTCTTTTGGTGCCATTGCTCTTACATAGAACTGTGTTAAGACAGCATCTTAAAATATTCTTAAAAGGTTAGTATGCATCATTAGTTTAGTTTTTCTACATGAAAGTAAACTTATATTGTGACCATTTGCCAACTGGAAAAAGAAAATTTCAATAAAGTTATATGAATTGGTTGAAACATACAAAAAATGTACTCTGGTACACTTTTTTTCGTTTGCTGCATGCAGTCAGCTCAACAAGACCTTGAAGATTAGGATAAATATTCACTGAAACTTATATCCTTTAATTTTGGAATCTAAAGTTGTAAACTGAATGTTACAAATGACTTATAAATGAGTTCTTTAGCTGCCAGGTAAAATGCAAGTCAAGGAAGGTTCTTCATATTTTTGCCTTGTCATTTTGTAGATTTTGGCAAATTGAGAAGTAGTGGTTGTATGCTACTTTCCCAGAGTAGTTCTATACTGATGTCAAGGAGAGTCAGTATACTATGTAGAGAGTTGAAACAATAAATTTCCTGGCTTTACCTGCCTTCTCACCCAGTGACAACTATTCCACCTGCATTTAGATCCAGTTAGCCATTGCTGCTACTTAATTTTTATCCCCTTGTCTTTTCTGTCTTTGCCAAACTTCCACTGGGTTTCTAAGTTGGCGTCCCATTAATGGCAGCCTTCCAGTATTCTTTTCCCTTCGTAAAAGCAGAAAACAAATCCTTTAGTTTGCATACACTTGCCAAATGTCTATCCTTTTGATACTTTTTATTTGTAAAATGTGTTTACGTGTCAAGTGGGTTAAAATGCTTGCAATGTGGTAACCAATAAAAGGCATATGTGTTTTTTTTTTTTCCTCCTTTGCTACTGTCCATTCTTGTACTTCCTTTTAGGCTTCTCCATTTTCTCTCCATCATTTTTATGTAACTTGCTTCCAGCTAAGAAGCCAAGAGAGTGGCTTTCCCTCAAGCTGACGCAGGTATCGTCTGGCTCTGTAATTAGACCATAGGGAATGCTGCAGAAAGAAACAACCACCTTCTTGCCTGCCTTTAGGGACTGTCTATCATCTCTGCAAAACACTCAAACTTCATAACCCTCAAGAGCTAAATCTATAGACATTTATATATGCCTTAGGTAAATAAGTGTTTGTTCATAATTGCATATATTCAAAAATATATTGCTAACTGATGGTAACTCAGATCAATAACTGACAGTATGGGGATTTTATTCACGTAGGTATTGTTCTCTCTAGGGACTCAATTCTTTGAAATGTAGTGTAAAAATTCCCATTTAGCACCAAGACTCAAGAAACAAAATTAACTTTTTTTTTCTTCCTGTAGCTGACTACTTAAACCATTTCTTTTAATTGCTTTTCTGAGAAATTTGAGTCTTTCTGGCTAATTTGGAAATGTTTCTTTCTTTGGAAAAAGCACCACCAGCAACAAAATCTGATTATATGAATGTGTGTGGTACATTGGAAATTGCTAAATATTGCGGACTATCTACTCAAAACCAAAGGATGCATACCTAAGTTATTTATTATGACATCTCAGATTTAGATATATATCTTAATCTCTTTGGGGACAACAATAAACATTGAAGAGCAAGGGACAGAGGAGTCTATTTAACAGAGTGCTGCCATCTGCCACTCTGTCACATTATAGCACAGCTTAGCCTGGCATAATTCTTGCTGAGGGACACTGCAAGTTTACAACAGCCATTCAGAGCCCCTATTGTGTACATAGCAACACAGAACCAGTATTTCATTTGTTATTTTCCTCATGTACATCTACTGTACCTTCTGCCTCCTTGTGTATTCTCTTAGTGGGTTACACTACCAGCCATTCAATTTCCAGAGCTAGAGTCTTCCTTGATTCCTGCCTCCTTTTAATTCTTGGCATTCCCACCAATTATCAAGACCCTCTAATTTTATTACCTTAAATATTTCTTTAATTCACCCATTTTCTCTATCTCTGTTTTGATATCCCTATGTGTGTAGGCCTATACTCCATAGATTCATTTTCTATAGAAATGACAGAGTAACCTATATCAAAAACAATGAGAGCTTATTAATTTCTTGCTTATAACACATTCCATGATTCCACTTAACCAAATAGATCAAATCTAGACTCACTTAATAACCAGCTGGACAACCTTTGCATAAATCACATAATTTTTCAAAGCCTTGGTTTTCTCACTTACATATGTATACAGCCCTATTAGGGTCTTTGCAAAGATTATATGCAATAATGTACATAAAGAACTTTGCACAGTGCTGAGCACAGAGAAGCAATCAATACGTGTTAGCCACTCTTATTTATGAACATCTTATACAAAATCTCTGTATTTGAGCCTCTAGTCCCCTCTCTAACCTTTCTCTTGTCAGCCTGTGCCTTCTACCCCAAGAGCACAAAATAGTTTCTACATCTCTACATCACCATGCTGTTTTGATTCCCTTTCTCTTTTTATTTGTCTGAAATGCTTTTTCTAATATCTCATTAATTTCACCAAGGTGACTGTTATTCATCTTCTAACACTCAATTCTGGTGTCTCCTCCTCCAGGAAACCTGACCTAATACCGTTTCTTCTGCCCAGGTTAGGTATCTCTATTCGTTTTCTAGGGCTGTAGAAACAAAGTACCGCAAACCCGGCAGCTGAAAACAACAATGTATTCTCTCACAGTTCTGAAAGCCAGCAATACTGAGATAGCAGCAGGATATGCTGCCTCTGAGACTCTGGACAGAATCATTGCTTGTCTCCTCCTGGCTTCTTGTCGTGGCGGTCAGGTTCTCCTTGGTTTGGTTCTCCTGGCTTGCAGCTCCATCAGTCTGATCTCTGCCTCTGTCATTATGTTATGTTCTCCCTGGGTGTCTCTAGCTGTATCCACATTTCCCTCTTTTTAGGACACTATCCTGTTGGATTAAGGACCCACCCTACTTCCAGTCTGACCTCATCTTCCCTAATTACATCTGCGACAAAGCTAATTTCAAATAAGGTCATATTGTGAGATACTGGGGGGTGAGCACTTAAATATATCTTTTCTTTTTTTTCAAAGAGAGAGAATGTGTGTGAGTGCTGGAGGTGTGGGGGGTGCAGAGAGAATCCCACGCAGGCTCCATGCCCAGTGTGGAGCCTGATGGGGCTTAGTCTCACACCCTTGAGATCATGACCTGAGCAGAAATCAAGAGTCAGGTGCTTTACTGACTGAACCACCCAGGCACCCCAAAACATATCCCTTTGGGGAATACAATCCAACCCATAACAGTGACTCCATGTCACCCTATGTCACTGTGGTATACCTGTGCATACATATATCTGTCATTGCACTTAATTCATCGTAGGTTAATTACCTGTTGGGGTGTGTATTTCTTTTAATAGATTTCCAGCTCTTTAGAGCATGTGCCATGTCTCATCTATCTTTATCTTCTAGCACAGGACCCATAGTAGGCTTTTTACTACATGTCAGTTAAATGAACAAATCATCGTTCACTATTTTAAAAAAACAGGTCTGGGGCGCCTGGGTGGCACAGCGGTTAAGCGTCTGCCTTCGGCTCAGGGCGTGATCCTGGTGTTCTGGGATCAAGCCCCACATCAGGCTCCTCCAGTATGAGCCTGCTTGTTCCTCTTCCACTCCACCTGCTTGTGTTCCCTCTCTCACTGGCTGTCTCGATCTCTGTCGAATAAATAAATAAAATCTTTAAAAAAAATTTAAAAAAATTAAAAAACAGGTCTTGTAATACGAAAGATTACAAGGACTGATAATGTCACATAATGCTTAACAATCTGATTTTTATATTTCCATTGCTATAAGGAGAAAGAAAGTAGAAATACCTTGAATCAGGAACAAAGAGAATTTAGTTCTTTTCCCAGGGTCCTCATTGTTAGTGCAGCCTTGGGGAAATTACTTAATTTCTTCTTGCTTATCTATAAAATACAAATGAAAGAAGTTATAGCTTACAGATTCACTTTCAGGTATTTATATTTTGCATTTTCCATTCTAAAATCACCAAAGACTTAATTTAATCAGAAAATAGAGGCTACTAATAGCCTGATAGGTCATGTTCGGCTTTTATCCTGGAGGAGATGAATGAAGGGTCATGAAAATCAAGTGAAAATTATGAGAAAAAGCAAACTACAAAATAAATAAGTAAATAAATAAATAAATAAATAAATAAATAAATAAATAATAAAAAGGTGAACTACAGAAGCGGTATTGAAGCTGGTTAGGAGGGGAGCCTGGAGATGAGGTGGGGGGTACTCACAGGGCTTGATGCTGATTGGATGTTGCAAAGGAGGAAGAAGAAAGATTCAGGAAGCCTTGTTGAATGAATCTGTCAAACACCTTATCAAATGCCAGGTATTATGCTATAGATGCTGGAATCTAAAGTTTCAGACCAGTAGAATGGTATTTTTGTTAAATCCAAGAGGCTTTACATGTCTTTCTCTGTGTAAGTGTGCATCAATGAGACCTCTATTGAAGTTACCATACCTTGTAATTATAAAATATTTACATTTCCCTCACTGTTCCCCACTTTATAGTACCTTTGATATAGGGAGGTGAAGCCCTCTTACAGCTGTTTTACACATGAGTAAAATTCAAAAGGATAAGTGGTTTGCTTGCATGCTTATTACATTAAAAACGGACTTTTGATTCAGAATCTTATGTGTAATTTTAATCTTACTTTCTCTGACTATACCCACATATACTCCATTCCCTTAACTACTAAAAATTAACAGATATTTCTTAATCCTTACCTGTCTTCAGGGATAGATCTACAGTCCTGTAAAGTCAAAAATACTGTGTATTTTTGAAAATGAACATGGTTTTAAAGTGGAGCACAGTTCTCCCAAACTAAATGGTTTTCTATTTTTGTCTCTGTTAATCAAGAGTATTTTAATGAAGCTGTTCATGAATAAAATCTAATGACATAGTGATATAAAGATCACCATATATTAATAATTTTAGTTAATGGCAATCTGGTGTGAAGGAAGAAAACTGAGGTACATAGTGCTAAGTGGCTTCTTTCTACTGAACCAACATTTCTAAATTGAATCCAGTTGATCAAAAGTGAAACCATGAAGCTTGGGGGTTGAATGCTTTACTTGATTGCCTGTGAGATTGTTTTATTTTACTTGGAATTCCAAATGAACAACAATAAGAGAGGCTTGCTGGCTTTCTTTCTTTCTTTCTTTCTTTCTTTCTTTCTTTCTTTCTTTCTTTCTTTCGTTCTTTCTTTCTAGAAGACTTATTTTATTTTTTACCTTTTTAATTATTTAATCCTTACTATTTTTAATTATTGTCATATGTGCTCAATCAGTAACCCAACATTTATTGAGTAACTACACCATCTCAGGTTCTATGTTGTGTTGTCCTGTATATTATTGCTTTTAAGCCTCAAAATAATCACAGATTGTAATTATAAATAGACAGAAATTGAGGTCCTGGGAGGCTATGTGTCTTGTGTTGTTTTTCATAATAGTATCGGTTCAAATGTAGGTTCTGAGTTTAATTCTAGGACACTTTCTATACCACTAATGGTATCACAACTTTTTAAGTATCTTAAAATTATTTCACATTTCAAGCATTGTCAATAACCTAGATACGTCAATTATTTTGCATATTTTCCAAAAGTGTATATAATCCATTGTGAATAATACAGTATAAATCCATTTAACAATTGTAAGGATAAAATGATCACTTTCCTTACAGACTTTTTCTTTCTTTTATTTATAAAGATTTATTTATTTATTTTTAGAGAGAGAGAGCAAGTGCTCGAGTGGCAGGAGAGGCAGAGGGAGAGAGAGAGACTCTCCAGCAGACTCCCTGCTGAGCTCAGAGCCTGACCCTGCTGGGTCTCACAGCCCACCCCTCCACTGCCACCCTTACCCCCACCCCCCGTCCCCGTCACTCCCATCATGACCTGAGCTGAAACTCTTGGAGTTGGTTGCTCAACAGTCTGAGCCACCCAGACACCCCTAATTATAGACTTCTTCAATTAAAAATAAATAAATAAGTAAAACTGCAACTACTATTCTATAGTAGAATTGTATTTTTCTTAAAAAAGGAGGGACTGTATTTTCTTTAAAAAGATAGCTTTTCATGAGAGCTTTCTCCTAATTTATGTGTTAGAATATATATGAATAATGAAGAGTCTAGTACATAGTAGGCACATATTTGGTATTCTAAAAAAAACTTTCTTTTTTCTTTTTTTTAAAGATTTATTTATTTTAGAGGGAGAAGGTGAGCTGGGCGGGGGGGGGGGGCAGAGGGAAAGAAAGAGTGCCAAGCAGACTCCCCACTGAGCACAAAGCCAGACCCAGGGCTCAATCCATGGCTCAATCCCAGGACCCTGAGATCATGACCTGAGCTGAAATCAAGAGTCAGATGCTTAACCAACTGAACTACCCAGGCACCCCGTTTAGTTTTTATCGTGTTTGATAGTTATCAGAAATATTTATGAAACTTTGTTTCTCTAAAGGAAAAAATCCTTAAAGAACAATGTAATGACTATTGAATAATATGGATATTGATTTTAGCTCTCAAGTTTAAGGCAGAAAGTAATGATTGTGTGTATTTCATTATAAACTCTTCTAGACTGGGGCATTAGGCATTCCATTACATATTTTATTTATATTTCATATTTTTGACTCCATAATCATAAAGGAAACTAATAAAACATAAAATTGTTTCATCTTGTTTTGGTTCAGTAATGCAAAGTTCTTTCACTTAAAGTTCAAACTGTATAAAATATTCATTAAATATCTGTTATATTTTTATTTTTTCAAAATACATTGAAAATACCAATGATATTGCAAAATATAAGTAATGCATTACTCAACTTAAAAATAAAATGTATCATGTATACCTGAGTGGCTCAGTCGGTTAAGTGTCTGCCTTTGGCTGAGGTCATGATCCCAGATTCCTAGGATCGAGTCCCACATCGGGCTCCTTGCTCAGCAGGGAGCCTGCTTCTCCCTTTGCCTGCCTCTCTCTCTCTCTGACAAATAAATATATAAAATCTTAAAAAATAAAATGTATCTATGGAGTCGAAGGCTTCTGGGTACACTTGACCATGGGTACCCATGGTGTGCTCCTTCTCCTTACTGTCTCCACTTGGGGGGATCTCAGCCTTATTTGTGTCCATATCTCTAAGCAATATGTAGATCTGCATTTTTACATTTAATATAGACAGGCTGTAAGACATCTGCTTCTATATTTTATCATTTCTGGTATTAATAATTCCTGAAACAAGTGTATAGTATCATCTGTGTCTGTTTTAGCTGCAAATTGTCAATCATTGAAAATGGCAACCAAGAAAATAAATACATTATATTTAACTAATTGTTGCTTATTCCCTTTAAAAATAGTTGTGATACCAGATTTTTTCTCCTTTTCTCTTTCACCACAAACCTTAAATTGTTGATGGCTTTCTCAACCATGCATAAATTATGTGGCATATGTCCCAGATAATTCATTGTGTTGGGTTGAGTATTATAACCCCACTTGAATATATTTCTCTAAGGTATGGAATAGATCCACAACTCTGACAAAGACAAATATAAAACACTCTTGAAGACATTATCTGTCTTCATGATAAAATGTCATAAGTTGTCATCAGTTATTCTAAGATGGATCAACTAACACTGTTAATATTTTAAGGCCGTTAGCAAACTGTAGCAGAGTTTATCCAGTTGTGGATGATATGTACTAGCTCTCTGGATATTTAGCAGGCTTGGTTTCCATTGTGCCAGAAATCTGAGTGACTTACACCTGTTCATTTTCTCTAGGAAAAAAACTATATCTTATCTCAATACCAAAAGTAATTATAGTGTTGTAAAGACAGAGAGATGTGCAGTAAATATAAGAGAAACTTTGGGGGAAATTTACAAAAAAATAACTTCTGTGAAAGCTGCATTGTGTAGATGTCACTACATAAAATTTTAAAAGAATTAAAAGGCAGAGGATCATAGGGGAAGAGTGGAAAAAAATGAAAGAAGATGAAACCAGAGAGGGGACAAACCATAAGAGACTGTTAATCTCAGGAAACAAACTGAGGGTTGCTGGAGGGGAGGGGGGTAGGATGCTGGGGTCGCTGTGTGATGGACACTGGGGAGGGTATGTGTTGTGGTGAGTGCTGGGTGTTGTGTAGGACTGATGAATCACAGATATGTACCCCTGAAACAAATACATTATATGTTAATGATAATTTAAAAAATGAAGTAGTCAATATGGATACTCCTGAAAGAGTTCTCATTCTCTTTAAATTTTAAATATGATTTGGCATGATCATGAGATAACAAATGTTCACTCTCTTTTAAAAAGGAGATGGGGTGCCTGGGTGGCCTACTTGGTTAAGTGTCTGACTCTGGATCTCAGCTCCGGTCTTGATCCCAGGGTCGTGAGTTTGAGCCCATGTTGAGCTCCATGCTAGGTGTGGAGCCAACTTAAAAAATAAATAAATAAAAATAAAAACGAGAGAAAGTATTAAGGACTGAAAAGTCACAATTATCCTACATTTCAGTGATAATCACTGTTGCTACAAATCCTTCAGAGTTATTCTCTACATTTACACATGCATATAGTTATAAAACTGTTTTTTTTTATATTTTCATTTAAATTTTACTGTGGAGATTTTTCTCAGGCTAGTAAAGGAGCAGTTACTTCATTTTTTTTTTTTTTTACTTTTTTAAAGTATTTATTTGAAGTCCAGTTAAGATTAATGTTATATTAGTTTCAGATGTACAATATAGTGATTCAACACTTCCATACGTCACCCTGTGCTCATCACAAGTGCCCTTCTATATCCCCCTCACCTATTTAACCCATCCCCCCGCCTCTGGTAACCATCAGTTTGTTCTCTATAGTTAAAGGTCTGTTTCTTGGTTTTTCTCTCTCTCTCTTTTCTCTTTGCTTGTTTTGCTTCTTAAATTCCATATCTGAGTGAAATCATATGGTATTTGGCTAAGTAATACTCCATTGTGTGTGTGTGTGTGTGTGTGTATACCACATCTTCTTTATTCATCAATTGATGGACACTTGGGCTGTTTCCATATCTTGGGTATTGTAGATAATGCTGCTAAACATCGGGGTGCATGTACCCCTTTGAATTAATATCTTTGTATTCTTTGGGTAAATACTTAATAGTGCAATTCCTAGGTAGTAAGGTATTTTTATTTTTAGCTTTTTGAGGAACTTCCATACTGTTTTCCAGAGTGGCTGTACCAGTTTGCATTCCCGCCAATAGTGCAAGAGGGTTCCTTTTTCTCCACATCCTCACCAACACCTCTTGTTTCTTGTGTTGTTGATTTTAGCCATTCTGACAGGTGTGAATTGACATCTCATTGTGGTTTTGATTTGCTTGTGGCTGTCCAGTTTTCCCAAAGCCATTTGTTGAAGAGACATGCTTTTTTCCATTGGATATTCTTTCCTACTTTGTCAAAGATCAATTGATCATGCAAAATTATGGGCTTATTTCTGGGTTTTCTATTCTGTTCCATTGATTTGTGTCTGTTTTTTTGCCAGTACCATACTGTTTTGATTACTATAGCTTCGTAATATAACTTGAAGTCCAGAATTGTGATGCCTCCAGCTTTGCTTTTCTTTTTCAAGGTTGCTTTGGCTATTTGGAGTCTTTTATGATTCCATACAAATTTTAGGATTGTTTGTTCTAGCTCTGTGAAAAATTCTATTGGTATTTTGATAGTGTTTGCATTAAATGTGTAGATTGCTTTGGGTAGTATAGACATTTTAACAATATTTTTTCTTCCAATCCATGAGCATGGGATGTCTTTCCATGTCTTTGTGTCAACTTCAATTTCTTTCATCAGTATTTTAGAGTTTTCAGAGAACAGGTTTTTTACCTCTTTGTTTTTTTGTTTATTCCTAAGTACCTTATTGCTTTTGATGCAGTTATAAATGGGACTGATCCCTTAATTTCTCTTCCTGCTTAATTATTGGTGTATAGAAATGCAACAGATTTCTGTACATTGATTTTATATCCCGTGACTTTACTGAATTCATTTATCAGTTCTAGCAGTTTTTTGGGGGAGTCTTTCAGGTTTTCTATACATAGTATCATGTCATTTGCGAATAGTGAAAGTTTGACTTCTTCCTTGCCAATTTGGATGTCTTTTATTTCTTTTTGTTGTCTGATTGCTGTGGCTAAGACTTCTAATACTATGTTGAATAAAAGTGGTAAGAGTGTGCATCCCTGTCTTATTCCTGTCTAAAGAGGAAAAGCTCTCAGTTTTTTCCCATTGAGAGTGGTATCAGCTGTGGGTTTTTCATATAAGGCCTTTATTATCTTGTATGCTCCCTCTAAACCTACTTTTTTGAGGGTTTTTATCATGCATGGATGTTGTACTTTGTCAAATGCATTTTCTGCATCTATGGAAAGGATTGTATGGTTCTTATCCTTTCTTTTATTAATACTGTACTGCATTAATTTGAGAATATTGAACGACATTTGCAACCCAGGAATAAATCCCACTTGATTGTGGTGAATGATTTTTTAATGTTTTGTTGGATTTGGTTTGCTAGTACTTTGTTGAGGATTTTTGCATCTATGTTCATTAGAAATGTTGGCCTATAGTTCTCTTTTTGCGTGGTGACTTTATCTGGTTTTGGTATCAGAGTAATGCTGGCCTCATCATTTTTAATTACGGTCTAGCATCCCATAATAGGGATGCATTTTAATGTATTTAACTGAACTCTATACATTAAAATACTTATACAATATACTTTCAAAGTAAAATACTGTGTTTTAATTTGAAAAAGAAAATGCTTTTTTATATGTCTCATTTTTAGTAATTGTGCTACAAACTTTATATATAATGCCTTAAATATGAGGTGTTTTTTGCTAGAGAAGGAAACTTGAAAGAACGGTATGATGGATACTGTTGTTTGCCTACCACAGATCCATTCCTAACTACTCTGCCCCTCTTCTTCATTAGCAAAATTCTGATTCATTCATTTTCCTGTAAGGAGTGAGGTCCTTCAGAGGGGACTGGCTACCTCTCTGGCTCTATGATGGTCAACTATTTCTTTTACTGGGCGAAATCAGTCATGTGGGTCCCATTCCCCTTGCACAATTGTTTTAAGCATAGGCATGTTGACATAGGCATAGACATTGGCTCCTTTTGGGCAATGTTCTCTAAGTATTTTCTCTGAGTGGATTATGTGTAGAACATCCTTAGTATTAAAATGAGACACAAAGATAGGACTTTACTTTTTCTGGATTGTATCATCTCTGTGTCATACCTGCAGATGCAATGGCCATCTTAGAACCATATGACAAAATGCAAGAGAATTTCATAGAATTCAAGCCACAGTCATGACTTTGTTAAATCTCTGAATTAATCAACTTGTAACAAACCCATCTTCCAATTTTTAACATGTGAGATGTTGCAATCCTTATTTTTAAGCCACTTCTATTTATGTTTGCTGGGTTTTGTGGTTTTTTTTTAACTAAAGCATTCTGATATCAAGAAATGTCATAGCATTTCTCTTATATTTATTGCTTTCTGGTGATACTATAAATCAAAGCAGGTAGGATATATGCTTGACAGGTGTCTTTATCTTAGGTCATGACTGGAATTAGTAAAACAACGTCAGTCTAACAAGCCCTGGCACAAGAAGTGAGAGATGAAGTGCTAAGAGAGGAACCCATGAAAATTACTGGTCTTCAGTCACTGGCATATGTGGACTTTCTTTCATAGTTAATGTGTACCATGTCTGTTATACTATACTTACAAAGTATGAAGACAACTAAAATTATTTTTATGTAATATAAAAAAACCTACTACTGCACTATTTTAAAAAATGATGTATGAGGACAGAGGTAGACAGAAAAAGTCATTTCCCTCTGCTGTGGGTTCCTGCTTTGGAAGTCTTCGTTTTAATATATAAACGTTGTATATACTGTATGCATGCATGCATGCATGTGTGCATACTCACACACACAGGTTTTCATTTGCTTTCATTTAGGACTTTATTAAAAGCAAATGTGAGGAAGCCAAAGGCATTTTTCCCTGCTCATCTTATTGTTCCTTTTATAGTCTTTCATGTTAACTGACTTCAGTATCCAATGTTAGAAAGATCCCTTTTTCTTTGTAATTCTCTTTCTGAAGTTTTTATTTTATTTATTTTTATTTTTCTCACATGTAAATAGTTTGATTTGGAAATGCCACGTGTTGAAAAGGAAAAAAAAAAAAAAGATTTAACTAAACAGCTCAGCGTAACATTCCTCATCTTAACCCAGTCATGTAGACAAGACATTTTTGTAGCTCACAGAAGAAAAGAATGCCTTGAGGAAGGATAATGAAGTTTGTTTGAGGAAGGATAATGAAGTAAGTCTGTCTCTGACTTAAAAAAAAAAAAAAGAGTAGAATAACATAAGTAGTCCTGGAAAATAGATATATCAATATCCTCACTAGCTCTCAGTAAAGTGGACATTGTTTTCACTTAAGAAAAACATGCATATAATATATATACATATAAAATATTGCTCCTTTTTATTTAGGAGAAAACGAGCAATACCTCTATTTGCTACACTTCCAGATAACGAATGCAGACACACGCTGATTTATTTTGTTAACCATACATTGCAAGTAAAAAATGTTCAGCTCTGAAATGCTGCCATTTGTAGGTGGTAATAAACCAATACAGATGCAATGCTAGTTATTTTTATTTTTATTTTTTTTATTTTTATTTTATTTTTTTAAAGATTTTATTTATTTATCCGACAGAGATGGAGACAGCCAGTGAGAGAGGGAACACAAGCAGGGGGAGTGGGAGAGGAAGAAACAGGCTCATAGCGGAGGAGCCTGATGTGGGGGATCACGCCCTGAGCTGAAGGCAGACGCTTAACGACTGCGCTACCCAGGCGCCCCAATGCTAGTTATTTTTAAATGAGAAGTCTCCTTATAATTTTGCATTGTTATAGCATTCCCATTGTTATAGCATTCAGCTACTAGAAGATTACAGCTTAGAAATCACTGGTACAAAACTCAGGACTGAAATGTTTTTCCAAGCAGTGTTTATGAATATGTTAATTTTAAAAGCACATTTTCATTTATTTTGGATGTACGCTTCTATGAATTGTACTCGTGTGTCTCACATAGCTAATCATTTTATTTTTGGAATGGGCTCCATAAATATTCTATGGATGTTGACTGATGATTATGATAATTTGTTCTATCAAATATTACCCAGATATATGTGGAATATTGGGAAATTGGACTTCCTTGCAAAATTACCACATCTTGAAATATATTTTTTATATTTTAGAGTATTATTAAGTCAATCTGAAAAATTCAAAGGTCCATAAATTTGTAAGTTTGTATTGTAGTAAGGGAATCTGAAAAGGTTTCTATTTTTTTTAAGTTGCCACTGGAAATGTTTGGATCATAAGGAAGTAATATCTTTTTAGTGCAGTAGAGAATTACTATTTTTAAACTGGATTTTGACAAAATAAAATTATTTCAGTCCATAAACATGAAGTTGTCATTTTTTGTTTATTTATAGAGTGGTATAATAACACAGAAACATAAATTCAACTTAAATGAATCACTGGGTTTCATTAATAATTTCTTAATGTTTGATATTTCATATTTTATAAGGTTTTATGTAGGTCCAAAGTGAAACTATATTCCAGTTTCTGTAAAATGCTTTAAAAGTTTCCCTTTATTTGTCTGGTAAATATAGCTCAGTTTCCCATGTCTATTGCAGTAAGAATTCTGCACTGAGAATTTTATGGTGATAAACAAAACAAACATATAATATAATGTCTTTTAGCCAAATTATACTAAAAACATTTATTTGTACTGGTGGGTAATATATGTAAATCTATGTCTTATGCATTCTTTTAATAAAACTGTACATTATTAAGACAATAAACACCTTGGCCATGCTCTAATGCAATGACATGAATCTTAGTTAAGAGTTCTTGAAGGTGACCACCTCAGGAGATTTTTTTTTTTCAAGATTTTACTTATTTATTAGTGAGAGAGAGATCACACGAGCACACACATGCAAGAATGAGAAAGGGAGAGAGAGAGCACAAGCCAGGAGAGGGGCAGATAGACTCCCTGCTGAGCAGGATGTGGGACTCTGTCCCAGGTAGAGGCTTAACCAACTGAGCCACCTAGGTGCCCAGGAGATAGTTGTCAATACGTCTTTTCACTGAAGTACTGGCAGTAGGCTGAGTAATGGTTCCCCAATGATACTGGCATCCTATCCTTATAATTTAAGAATGTTACTTTATATGGCTAAAGGAACTTTACATAAGTGATGAAATTAAGGCTCTTGAGATGGGCAGATTATCCTGGATTATGGAGGTGGGCCTTAAATATAATCACAAGGGTCTTTATAGGGAAGCGAACAGATCAAAGAAGGAAGAAGGTGATGTCATGTCAAAGTGAGAAAAGGTGATGTGATATGGGACCCAAGCCAAAGAATGAGGGGACAGCCTCTAGAAACTGGAAAAAAGCAAGGAAACGGGTTCTCTGCAGACCCTCCACATGGCACCAACCCTGCCAACACCTTGGTTTTAGCCATGTAAGACTCATTTTGGATTTCTGATGTCCAGACCTGTAAGAGAATAGATTTGCATTATTTCAAGCCGCTAAATTTGTCCGAGATGCAGCAAGAAAACTAATACAACATCCTAGTTTCTGCACTCCTCACTAATCACTTTGGTCACGTTTTTACTCGCTTGTATCAAATTACATTTTTCTAATAGAAAGAAATGTTTGTGAAATTACATGTAAAAGAATGTAGAAAAAGGGAGGCCTGGGTGGCTCAGTTGATTAAGCGTCTGCCTTCGGCTCAGGTCATGATCCCAGGGTCCTGGGCAGGGAGCCTACTTCTCCCTCTGCCTGCTGCTCCCCCTGCTTGTGCTCTCTCTCTCTCTCTCTCTCTCTCACTGACAGATAAATAAATAAAATCTTAAAAAAAAAAAAAAGAATGTAGATAAAGAGAGACGTGAGGTTGGACAGTTACCTTGTGAAACATAGAATGTAGTTTTCATACATGTCACAATGTGTTCTGTAAGATCTCACATTAATTTTAGTTTGATTTAGAATAAATTTTCTCAAAAATGAAAACACCTTATCACTTTTGTTACTCTTCTTAAATTGCCACTTAAATTAAAAGTAGGCAACATGGCCAAACTGCTTTGCAAATACTTAGGCGTATAGCTACAATATACTGTACAATATATTTTATTGTAAAAAATACAATGATTTTTTTTTTTTTAGAGAGGGAGAGAGAGTGGGGAAAAGGGGCAGAGGGAGACAGAATCTTAAGCAGGCTCCACGTCCAGCAGGACTGATCTCACAACCCTGAGATCATAATCTGAGCTGAAATCAGGAGTCAGGAGCTTAGCTGACTGAGCCACCCAGGCACCCTGATTTTTTTTTTTTAAATGATGATGATTGATTTCTTTTTCTCTGATTACTTAGTTCTCTTACTATTTGAGTAAGATCTAGATGATTTCTTTATGACATATATATGTATATGTGTGAATATATGTGTGTGTATATATATGACATATATATATATACATATTCATAGTCTGCCATGAAATATTTGCCTTCTCCTTCCCAAGCTTCTGAGTCCACAATGAATCCTAGATCAGCAGGTCTCTGAGTGACAGACAGTGAAAAATAAGGAAAGTATAATTTGTTCTGTTGATTGACAATGAACAAATTACTGCTTTTTTTTTTTTTTTTTTTTTTTTTTTTTTAAGAGAGAGAGAGAGAGAGGGTGGAGGAGAGGGAAAGAGAGAATCTTAAGCAAGTTCCAGGACCCTGAGATCATGACCTGAGTCGAAGTCAAAAGTCAAATTCTTAACTGACTGAGCCACCCAGGCATCCCAGAATACTGCTTTTTTAAATATTGCTATAAATTAAAAACTTAAAAATTGCTATAAATTTAAAAATTTCAGTTACTCTGATTACCTAAGCTGTTTTCAGATTTTAAACATTGAAGTATTATGATGGTGGTGCTTTTTTTTTGTTTTTTTTTTTGCATAAACAGATATCTTTAAAACATTTTCCTCTCAGAGAACAGTGTCTTATATGATTCAAACACTGATTTGTCATATATTAGATGCTGTGAAATACTCGGGTATACTAAGTATATGTGTGTTTCTTCATGTACATGCCATTTGGAAAAGGATAATGTAAATTCATATGACTAATTTGCTAACAAAAAGACACTCATATGATTTCTCTCATCTATGGAACATAAGAACTAGGATGATCGGTAGGGGAAGAAAGGGATAAAGAAAGGGGGGGTAATCAGAAGGGGGAATGAAACATGAGATACTATGGGCTATGAGAAACAAACTGGGGACTTCAGAGGGGAGGGGGGTGGGGGAATGGGAGAGACTGGTGATGGGTGGTAAGGAGGGCACGTATTGCATGGTACACTGGATGTTATATGCAACTAATGGAGCATCGAACTTCACATGGGAATCCGGGGATGTACTGTATGGTGACTAACATAATATAATAAAAAATCATTTAAAAACAAAACAAAACAAAACCACTAAGAGAAAAAAAAAAAAAGAAAGTATTTTCTCAATCTCCCTTTTCTCTTACCTCCCCCAACCCCATGGTGTATAATCAGCCACCCCTCACAACCCCAGGGCAGCAGCTCTTTCTGCCCACGGGTCCTGTCCCCGTGTTTAATAAACCACCAATTTTGCACCAAAAAAAAAAAAAAAAAGACACTCATAGAACACTTTTTTTTTCACTCTCGTATCTTGTCTTTGCAATGATTTTCAATGGCATTGTACACATTTAACACTTACAGGCTGCAGCGTCATATGAAAAGTTTCTTAACATTCCTGGGAATGCTTGTTTGTACACACTGATTTTAGAGTGTAGTAAGAATATGTGGTGGAAGGGTTTATTGATGGGGAACGCCTGTGGATTAGACTCCCAGCACGTAAAGGCAACAATATTAAACTTGAATTATTTTAATGGTATCATATTAAATTACTAGACCATGGAAGCAAACGAATACCATCCTTATATATCTATTATATGAGAAGTTTTAAAAAACATAGTTAAGGATCATGTTTGTATGCTTAACCGATAAATATTTGTAACCAAACATGAGATAATAGCTGATAATTTTTATCTGGATAATGAAGTTAAAACAAGGATCATTTTATTGTATTTAGCAGGAAAGAGGCTGATTATTTTTTATATAAGAACTTAAACGAATAGTTGATATGCACACAAACGTAGCAATATCATTTTTCACTATGTACTGCATTGTGTTGTGGCACAGACGAACTTTTTCGTCCAAACGTGACTTTTTTCATTATCACACTTAACTAATTTGTTCCTATGCTGCTCTGAACCATATTGGAATGAATAGGTAAGCAGTAAATGATTCTGTATCCTATTACATATCCTGTGATTATGTATATCTTCCTTGTCAGTCATCATAAGACATTTTTAAAAATAAACAATATTGCTTTAAAACTAGTCCTGATAAACAATAGCATTCAACATATTAAATAACATTTATTAGATAAACCTGATCAGTGGATGGCAAGTGGACATAAGTTGAGGACTTATATGTGGGCTGAGTTAAAAGGACATGGTTTTGGTTTTTTTTCTTTTGAAAAGTGTGAATAAATATTTATTCATCCTTTGCTCCTTTATGCTTGGAGATTGACCTTTCCAATTGCTACATACCAGTTTGGATTGAGGGGGCGTGTTTGTGTAATGTTAATTTAAATTCAGAATCTCCTTGGAATGCCTGACCCATATCATGACTGAAGGAATCCTGGGCCACTTGGACATTTTACACCTGGTTTCTACCTCATCAGATCATCATAGTACCCCTAAGAACCTATCAGAGTGAATTAAATCAATTTCCCAGAGTGACCATGAAATGTATGAAGACATTCATACATTTAGACATTCATACATTTCAGAAGATAGCAGTAAAATGGTTTTTAGGTCACTGTTCTGGAATCCAGTGACTACCATTTGATTTCTGAGAGTCTGAAAAGTCATTTAGCGTCTTCACACCTGTTCCCTCTTTTGTGAAATTGGAGGTAGTGATGTTCATCTCATAAAAAGGTGACAAGAAGAATATATATGAATATGCTTTCTAAGTGTGACGGGTTACACAGATATAGGACATTGTAACTATAAATTTTGGACTTAGGGTGTCCCAGGTAAAGTAGTTTACATACAACTAATGACTTGGCTTGCAGTTTTTTGTTTTTTAAAATGTGGACCTACTTTCTCTTATTTCTACTCTAAACTCCAACAATTTATGTGCTTTTCTGTCTGCTACTTCTTTTGTATTGAAAGTTCTTCTCAAAAAACTCAGTCTTTTGAAATGAAGTATTGTTAACCTAGCCTGAAAGAAATGTTAATATTGATAATAATGACAACCAAAAGTGTTCTTAGTGCCTATATGTGGTATTTTACATTTTTTTTCCTAATGCATTTTTATAAGCACATCAACTTTGTGAAGGAATAAAATAACTGGCTCCCATGTTCTGTAAGTGAAAAGTCAAATTCCAAGAGATTTCTCTGAGAATACTGGTTGGTATTTGTGAGTGCCACCTGCTTATACATACTGTCTATCCTTAGCAACTTTCAAATGTATAGTATTATTAACTCTAATCACCAAGCTGTACATTGCATCCCACGACTTTATTATTTTATAACTGGAAGTATGTAACTTTTTTGACCCCCTTCAGCCATTTCTCCTCAAAACTGTCTGTTGTTGGAGTGGATTCTTTTTTTTATTGCACAAAGTTTCTGTTGAAAAAATACCGAAACTTCTATCACTGTAAATAAGCCGTAATACTTTCATAAGATTATGATGTTTTCTCTGTGAATATTACTGGATTAGAATGCATTTGAACATATTATTGCAGTCTTTTCTCATCCTTTATTGTGGGTTTTAAAAGTATCTTTAATATCAAGGATACTGAAAATCATTTTTATATTTATATTTATATTAAAAGTAAACAATGAAGAATTCTGAGTTTAGGGCACATGAGAACATTTGATTATTTTATTTCACATTTATCACCTACAATATTTTAGAATGAATTTACTTTAACAATTTTGACATCACTATAAAAGTATATAAAAGTACTCTTACTGGTGTAAGTTGTTCATTGTTCAGTAAGCTTTCATCAAAAGTATAGTTAATTTCATTTTTATTTACAGTAACTGAAGTCATTTAAAAAAGAGAAGACGGAACCATTAAACTTCTGTTTTTGAAATATAGTTAGTCTTTAACAATCAATATTAGAATGTATCTTATACAAGAATAATATTCTAGAGGTTATCTACCTTTCTCCCTGATTTTTAAGAATCTTAACTTATAAAGAACATTCAATATGGAATTATTAATAAAATATGTATTTTGAAAAGTTAATGTTTTGAAATCTTGTTTGATGCAGAACAATGATGATAATTACTGCAAATATATTATTGGTATACTGATGTTTGGTTTATAAACCTCTTCACATACAGTATCTCATTAATTGGAAGGTTTATTAGACTTATTTTTGGTTAACATTGAGTAAGATATTTGGGACTCACAAAGGTGTCTAATGTTAACAGCAAATGATCACTTAATTTTCTTATATATGAAAAATAATTAGTATTTTTATAACTTAAATAATATGTAATATGTAAACTGGTTGGTGCACATGTCTAAATAGATAAGTGGATAGGTGGATTAGTACAATGTTCATATCATATTTTTTAATCTAGTCTATACAGACAATAACCATTTGAAATCTCTAATTAAAGGCCACTTTCTGTGCAACAAACACTTCCATAAGTATAAATTTTAACCTTTACGCCCAAGTCATAAATTACTAGTAATCTGTCTGTTGATATAAAATGTTGATAGTTTAAATAATAAAAGATGTATTAGTCGCCCTTCTAGATCAGAATATTACAAGAATACACACAACTTCTAAATAAATTTTATTATTTGAACTGTAGTAATTAGAATAAAATGTTGATAATAAGGTGTAAAACAACAGTAGACCAAGAAAGAAAGCAACACACATATATGTAATATATATATTTCAAATTTTCCATGACTAAATGACTGCAGATCAGAGTACTACTCTTACAGAATATTTACATTTTAGTAAATTTCATGATGTATACTTCTTTTACTGTTAATTATTTCTAGTTCAAATGTATTTGTGATAACTTTTTTTTTAGGATTTTATTTATTTATTTGACAGAGAGAGAGAGACAGCCAGGGAGAGAGGGAGCACAAGCAGGGGGAGTGGGAGAAGAAGAAGCAGGCTCCCAGCAGAGGAGCCTGATGTGGGGCTTGATCCCAGAACGCCGGGTTCACGCCCTGAGCCGAAGGCAGACGCTTAACGACTGTGCCACCCAGGCGCCCCTCCTGATAACTTTCTTAAACAAATTACAGAAATAACTACCAGTTTTTATATATGCTCATTTTATAAAGACCTGAGATTGATTTACGAGGTTTTTTTATTCAAGGCATGATGTAAAAATCGTATGACTTAACTGCAAAGAAACTTGTATTTTAACTTGAGATATCCCCTTCAAAAAGTTTTCTTTGTAAAAGGGAAGTGCTGCTGTTTTTTGAAAGTCTGAATACACTAACATGGCAAGGTGCCTACTTGCAGCATATGTGTGAGAACAGCCACATTTACACTAATGTTATTATACAATTGTCTGATAATCACCCTCAGACATTAGATCCACACAAGAAAACTTTAGGGTCATGTTGGTCCCCAGCATTAACTGTAAGACTAAATTGCCTGATAAGTATGGAACATTGACTTTTATTAATCTTCCACTCATCATACAGAATATATTTTTCAGCTTACAACATTCACTAATGAATCAATTTTAATTTAGGAACTACATAAAATCTTCATTAAGGCCAACAAATGTTAGCCTCCAGTAAACACAAAGCATTTTCACAGTAAATCAAACTGAGTTCTGTCCCGATGTTCCTTATCCTGCCAGTATCAAGGAAGGATACAGAAGTATAAAGTCATATCAGGGAATGAAGCATCTCTTCAAGAAGGTGTAATGAGAAATGCTAGCCGTGAGGTACTATATTTCTGAGATGAATAAACAAGAACATAAAACAGAGGATAGCTGTAGAATGTCCCATCCTATACATTTAGTGACAACATTACATTTGGAGAAAACATTGTTTTTTCTATAGAAATATCTACCTATCAATAAATTATCAAATCTAGACAATTTCTTTTTTTTTGTTGTTTTTAAAGATTTTATTTATTTATTCAACAGAGATAGAGACAGCCAGCGAGAGAGGGAACACAAGCAGGGGGAGTGGGAGAGGAAGAAGCAGGCTCATAGTGGAGGAGCCTGATGTGGGGCTCGATCCCAGAACGCCGGGATCACGCCCTGAACCGAAGGCAGACGCTTAACCGCTGTGCCACCCAGGCGCCCCAATCTAGACAATTTCTGAGTAAAATTTACCTTAGCAAAGCCATTCTGAACTTGGGTGTCTTTTTCAAAATAAGAATGAATTTCATTATATGTATATTCCCATGATTAAATCTGCATAGCCCAGATTCGTTTAGCCCAATCGCCACAAAAGATGCATAGTTTATATTTCTATTTCAGTAGTGGTTTCTGATTATTCTCTTTGGAGATTTAAAGCTATTTTAAATTATAGGATATTGGCATTTTAAACAGCAGTCTATGAGGTTAGTGAATTATTGGGCTGAACACAAGTAATGTAAGCATTAGTTTTTAAAAATGGTTTTACTTATGGTGTTAGTAGTATATTAATTTATATAAATTATATTTTAGATTATTTTAATATTCAGATATTAAATTTTTATTGATTTTTTTTCAGGTTTGGCTAAAATCTTTTCCACATCATATTTTCAGTGCCTTTAAAATGGATGTCCTGATAATCAGTGAATTTATTTTACAATTTCTAATAAAACTCTGTGGTCATATTTTCTCATTTTTTTTTTAAATAATGGTAGTGAGTGATTCCTACCAAACAGTCCTTACCTGTGTTCACATTAGCAATATCCTAAGGACCAGATAGTGTTACTTAAGCAGTATTTAACTTCTAACTCAAAATCGTACCATTTCGCTGATATATTTGTTAGTAGGAGTAAACCGGATGAATTGATTTTTATTTGTAGTTTTTTAAGTGTACTTCAAATATTGCCTTCATAAGTCTAAAATTCTAAATTGACCGAAACCTTATGTAAAATCTTTGTAATGAGAACCAAAATAAAATTAGTAGTGGTGTTAAAAATGATTTTAACTTCCCATAAACTTATTATTTCTTCTTTTCTTTTGACTTCAGGTGCAATAACAGAACGCAGTGTGCAGTGGTGGCAGGTCCTGATGTTTTTCCAGACCCGTGTCCAGGAACCTATAAATACCTTGAAGTGCAGTATGAATGTGTCCCTTACAGTATGTATACTCCTGTTCTTTTCTTGTGAAAAGACATTAAGCTTTGTTTTGCATGCATTGACAAAGTATTCTCTATGAAAGCATAAGAATTGTCACACTTTTTTTTTACATAATTTTTTTAAAGACTGGCTAATTTGAATTTTTCAGGATCAGATATCCGCCCACCATTGGAATAATTAGATGTTGCCTGCATGATTCTGCAGCATTCATTTTGACTATACATTTCTGTATATCAATACTTATTCTAAAACTTTTCTTAATGCAAGAATATAAAATTCTTATAAAAAAGTTGAAATGAATGGTATGCCAATACTGCATCCCTCTAGGTCCAAGCAAACAGGAAGTGGAAATGAATAATATACTTACATATTATTATATTATATAAGTATTATATATAATATAATATATAGCTATTATACAATGTCGTATATTATACTTTTATAGTGGCATAGAAATTGATAAACTTTGCGTTTAATAGAAGCAATTTTACTAATCTACAAGTGCTGTCAACATTTTGAGGATGAGAAATATATTTATCCAGAGGGAACAAACTGAAAAGAAAACACAAAAATTATATGAACGAAAGCATTCTTCAGAATTTATCCCTTAGAGCCTCAAGAAGTTTGTCTTTACAACTTTTATATCAGATATGGTATATGCCAACAACGTATTTTTTCTTCAAGAATAATGAAGAATCAAACAATCAAAACCGGAACATTTTTCTGACTTTTCTACCCAAAGGAAGAATCACCATTTCATAAAAATATTTTTGATCTGACTATTAATTATTCATGGGATTCCTTAGTGAAGATCACTCAGGAAATCTTGCATTCTCACATTAGATATTCAGTTTATCCCAAAAGTAGAACACACCTGGGATCACAAATAAATCCCAGGTTCCAACTTCCTTTGACATCTCCGAAGTGAACTATCTGGGGATCAGCCAGTTTGCTGTGCCAAGAGATAGTTTGCAGATTGCCTCACTCTGCTTGTTGAAGAAGCAGCACATTACTCATAAACTGTAAGTGTGCATAATCCAATAATAGAGAGCAATTTGGCCAGCAAGAAATGAATTGAAATTTTAAAGTAATAATGAAATCAATCAGGAGAAAATTTCATTTTTGTCTTATTTATCGTGTGATTCATTAGAGAAAGTTTATCTGGTGAAGTTTTAGAAGCTAATTTTCCTTGTTATAAAAGAAAGCAGAAGTGTATAGGTTCTATTGAAATCTCAACTGAAGTTATGCTTCTTACACATTGTTATCTCTAGGGATTCTTCTGTGATAATGTAAAGCTCTTACTGACCAGTTGTTCATTAGTGATATTTTAAAGTGATAAAATTTGCCTTTTGGAACTTTGTCAATTATATTTGGATTGCATAGTAAGATCTTTGTGAATTATGTACAATAGCTGTTTCCAAAGGCATTTTATAAAAATTTACCATAAGGAATACCTCATATTTTAAGACAGTTTGAGGAAAGTTTCAGTCATATTTTTAAAATATGAAAGCTGAAGTAGAAAATGTCAAGCTAGATTTTTTCGCACTTTTTAAAAATTAAAGAATTTCACAGCTGTCTCTTCAGTTTTCTGTATTTCTTCAGAATTTCTTTGAGGACAGCTACTCCAAAATTCTCTGCCCAACTTATTTTGAAAAATCATCTACTTAAATCATTTTGGTATAAATAAGAATTGGTGCATACACTTTTGCATAAAAAGGAGTTTGGTTTAACACACATTTCCTTTCTCTCTTACAAATTTTCAGAGATGAACAATTTGATCTCTGACTATCCTATATATACAGGTTTCTGGTAATCCTTTAAATTTATGGATCACCTTAGATGGATATCCATTATATTATTTATCTGACTGTTTTATTAAATAAGAATTGTAAACCTAGGTGCAGACATTTGCAGTTTACATATTGGTTTAATTTATATGGCATAGCATGATTGTGCTTGTTTAAATATCTTCAGTATGTTTCAATTAAAAGCGTAATGCATAATTGGGAATTCATTTAGTGAATTTAAAAAAATACAAAAGAAAGTATAAACCATGAAATAAAGTATAGTGACTTATTTGAAAGGTAGATTGGTTTAGTAGAATAAAATAACCAGAGATTAGGAAGCCTGGGTTCAGAATATGGTCTGATTTCTTAACAAAAAAGCATGGGTCCTTAAGCTAAGGTAAGCTATTAAAATTTTCTCACTTTATAGACATTCCCTGATCTGTAGTAAGTTGTGATTTAGATCAACATTAAATTCTTTTTCTTATCTCTAGCATAAAATACAGATTTTTCGAATGCCATAAAAAAAATAAATCACTTATTTAAAATGGCTACCATTTATTGGTACTTACTACATCTCATTTACCACATGGTTTAAATGTTTGCATACATTATTTTATTTAATTCTCACCATATCCCCTCTGTTAGGTATGACTATCACTATTCAGAAGAAGAAACCGAAGCTCAGTAGGATAAATTAATGTTTCATGTAAAACACAGAGTAGCTGGATAATGACAGAGCCAAGATTTGAGCCTGTGTCTAATGCCTGTTAGGGACTCAGCTATAATTCTCCCCAGAGATATTCCCCTCTATATTTTCATGAGTTATTCAATCTTGTTCAGTATTTAAATCTTGTAATTTTCATCACTGCAGTAATGGCACATGGAGAAAGCAAATGCTTCAAGGGCCGGACCCTTTTTGTTAGTTCTTTTGCTACTTAACTTTTAAGAGGTTTTTATGCCTTTCTTAAAGCAGCTGGATCACTGCAAACTTTTATTTCCCAAACACCTAACAAAGCATGAAGGCAAAAATGAGTTCGTGCTATAAAAATTGTGCCCAAATTTGGAATGAGGCTCTAATCTAAGTAGTAACTTGAGAAGTTATTTAAATCACCTGTATTATAAGAGAAATCCATGTATGTAATATACTTATGGAAATATCCCTCATGTGTTGTTAGAAGGTAAACTTCAGATTTAGGATTCATTGTTAGTATGTAAATTTTTTTCTAATTGAACAACCAAATATACAAATTATGTTAGATTCTCTTTGTTATACAATTCAGTAATACCCATTTCCATTTTTAATTTAAGACCACAAACTTCATTATATATAAGTGATATACTTGACATTTATGAATGTTTTCTTCTTAATATTGAGATGTGGAAAAAATACTATTATTGATACTTTCTTTATATAGACTCTGTGTGTGTGTGTGTTCCCCTGGTAATACTGATTTTTAGTTGATATTTTCTCATGGAAAAATGTAGAAAAAATGAAAATATAAAAATATAGACAAAATATGTGAGAAAACATATTAATATTAATGATATGTTAACATAATAGAGGTGATAAACATAAAAATTCAGCAAAATTCTTTGTATCACACCTGAAACATGGAGTTAAAATATCTAAGATAAGCTTGCAATAATTTTTGCAGAGAGTTTTAAAGTCAGTAAATAGGTACATGGTTAAACAATGACAGTTTTAGAAGAACCTTAATCTGAATCAAATGGTATGACTTTTTTTTTTTAAAGATGCTCATAGGAAAGAAAATTTTAAAAAATAGTAATTATAAGCAATTTTGTGAAGTCACTTTCTTTGAGTGTCTTGTCAGCTTTTCTGAATCGCTAAAGTTATATTTAATTTTTTCTAAATCTCAACTTCTTCCTCCTGTCTGTATTTTCTTGTTTGGGTTCACAGATATCCTGTTTGTGACCAAGTTTGGGACAGATGAATCAATACTTGTCTCCGTTCCTGTCACACCTTAGTTCCAGTGTGACTTTTATAGCTTTTGCGTTTTCTTTTGAGGTTTGATTTTTCCTCCTGAGTGTTTGTTTTTGTTTCATTTTGTTTTTCCTCCTGGGAGATGACCCATACACTCCAGAGGTTAAACCTCAGTGTTTACCAATGTCACACTTTTGCTCTCCACCTTGCTTCTTCTTGCCCCACTTCATTCCTTCTGGCTTGATTGGGGATTGAAATTGTGACATCTTCAAGTAGAGTTTCCCTCATTTAGCTGGTTTATAGGGAAGATTTGTGTTAGGGGGAAAACAATAAAACACTAACCACCTACGTAGAGTATTTCTGAGCAAAGCATCTTTACTTTGTATCCTGGTGACAATTTGTCTTTCTTCCAAGGCATACAATTTCACGCACATTACACTCAGAAAGTGCTTGTCTTCCTCACAACCCAGATTTTCTGTTCAGTTCTTTGTTTCTTCCTTTTAGAAATACAAAGCACATATTACTTATTCTAGCAACCCTTCCTTGTGGTAGATTTTCTTAGGAAATGGAGAGAGGAAGCATACAATTTGGAGAGCTACTAGAAATGAGCGTTTGATTAAACCAATCTTATGTTATACCACTTACAGACTTTCTCACCATTTATATCAGCCATTTGAAGTTATGTGTGATTGTCGATGGAAAGACATGCAAATGAATATTATTGGAAAATTAATATTTACAAACAATTACATAATCTGTTAGTTTTATCTTTTTTACTATAAGAAAAATCATTACACTTTCCTTCCGCATTTAAAACAGACAAAAGTCTTTATTTAGTTATAAATAACTAAATATATTTTTGCAAGTAATATTCAAATGAGTACATATTTTAATCTATGCATTCTTTGGTTCTTATGTAAAAAATACTTATGTATTTTAAAACTCATGTGCCAAAGTTAACCCATACATTTAATTTTTAAGATATCACAGAAATGTCAAGATATAGTTTAATTCCTAGTGCCTCAGTACCTTTTCCAGTTTCTGACATGTAGGAGACATTCAAGAAACATGTGTTGGACGGTTAAAGAAAAAAGAAAATTAGTCAAAATGGCTCCTCCCAAAGTATTCTGTTCACAGCTAGAATGATAAACTCAAGAAACTCTTGTCTACAAACAAGACCTTATTAATTCAAAGGGAGATCTATGGTAAAAATATAGACTATATGAATTTTAGTTCCTTCAAATTGGTGATTGTATTCCTCAAGAATGCTACCAGAAGCCAGTTTGTTTCTCATATTATTCTTCTCTGTGCCTCCATGTAACATAGCAAATATTGTCCCTTAAATATTAACCCCTCTATAAGAGCAGAGTCAGTTAAATTCTCTTTTAGAATAATATTTATAACAAAAGCAACCAAACTCTTCCTTTCTTTCCTTTCCATTTATTTATTTATTTACTTATTTATTTATTTATTTATTGAGAGAGAGCAAGGGGAGAGAGAGGGAGAGAATCTCAGGGAGACTCCCCACTGAGTGTGGAGCCTGACATGGCTCAACTGGGGACTCGATCTCAGGACCCTAAGATCATGACCTGAGCCATGACCAAGAGTCAGATGCTTAACCGACTGAGCCACCCAGGTGCCCCTTTCTTTTCTCCTTTTGCTCTCCCACCACAGTTTCGTTCTTTCTCTCTCAAATAATTTTTCTCTATTTCACAGTATCTTATACCTGACAGATAATCCATAAATCTTTTACAAATGAATCAGTGATTACATAATAGTTAATTTAAAGTTTGCTAATATGCCTGAAGTATTATATATTTATAAAAATTGGTAGAAAACAAGAAGCATAGATGGACTATATTTTCTTGGAGGTTCTAATCCTAAACTCTCTCATACCTTTGTCTAGCTGCTCATATGTTTATGGAAATTATTCTCAATTAAATGATGCCATTTGCTTTCAAGACATCCCACTTACTTATCTGTCATCACTCAATATCTGTTGTACCAGGCATTGCTATACACTAGCGTAGAAAGCTATGCAAAAAGATCCTGCCCTCAAAGAATTGAGTCAAATGGGGCTCAAGATCCCCAAAGTTACAGTGATTTTAGTTCCCCAAAGCAATGGAACATTTCACATGAACAGTGTACAGAGAATGCACACCTATCCCATAGTGGCTAGTATGGGGTTGGGGTGGGTATCTTCAGGGAAGATTTTCTAGAGATGACTCTTGAGCTGAGTCCTAAAGAATGAATAGACTCCAGTGAGAAGGACAATCATTTGTAACAGATGGGACAGTGTAAGATAAGAAACTATATGTTGAATGTGAAACCAAAACAGTTCAATGTTTTCATAAAATACAGAACATGAGAGTGACAGGAGAGGAACCTGCCAATTGGCAGTTAGAAATTGTGACCTCCCTGTAGGCTGTGATTCCTCTGGGACCTAATACCTATCCCAGTGTAGAGCACAGAAAAGACAAGAGAACTATTTCTGAAGACAAGTTATTGATATATTAATAAGATATGTTTCTTTGCAAATCTACAAAAAACAATTTTGACTAATTTAAGTTAAAAAACAGCTGTGTGGGGGTGGGGGGATATAAAGTAGTAGTTCCAGAATTAGGTAAAAACCAGGTCCAGAAAAATAAGATCCAGTGATCTCCAGAACAAGAAGTAGTGGGGAGTTTCCTAAGGATTCCATGTTCAGATGAATTAGTTCCAAAAATGTTTCATCTAATCTAATTCCTGTAATGATCTAGATTAGGACATCAAAAGTACATGATATCAAATATCCAGGTGTTGTTTTCATGTAAAGACAATGGCGCTGGCAAAGAACCTTTCTGTGATCAGGAGGGATCAGACCTTTCAGTGGACTTGAGTGCAAAGACCGCCCTTTAGGGACTCTGGACCATATTCAGCCTTCAGAGCAATTCCATAAGCCTCTCAAACACTGGAAAGACAAATTTAACATAAAGTCTGGAGCAATACTGGGCCTGCATTTCCTTGGGCAATGATAGACTAGACCTGAGTGGGGGCTGCCTCCTTTAAATAAGGTCTGTTCTTCTCAAATTGCTATATTATCCTGTATTTATTGTATTGTACCTGGTTCACTATAATCATTTAAAGTGTCTCCTGGCTTCTGAAGATACTTAAATTTGCAACTCTTATTCTAGAGTTTGGATCTAATCAATGCTAGTAGATGTAAAAGCACTCCTAAATTGTTACTATATTTTTTAATTTTCAAAAGTTAGTAAGTTCGTGTACTAACAATAATTCTACCAATAGAAGTTTTTTGGTGCCTCATATGGGTCAGTCTGTATGTTGGGTGCTGGGGGAAAATAGATATGGGCCCTATGAAGCTGGCAGGTTTGGAGGATAAGGCAATATCACGTGAACCAATACATATAATCATTACAGATTGCAATAAAATGCAAGAAGAAAATAAACACAATTGTGTGATAGAGAACAGTGAAAGGGCCAGCTCACATAAGGTTTTCTGAGAGACATGAAGAATGGGGAAAAGACAGTTGGGCAAAGAGCCTGGGAAAGAACTTAAAGGCAAAGAGAAGAACAGCAGTGAAGACCCAGTGGGGTGGGGAAGAAGTCAGCCTGTTCTCAGACTCGATAGAAAGTCAGTGTGACTATCATCAAGATGAAAAGAGTGACTTGGAGAGAAACAAACCAGCGATTAGTACTGCTAATACCATTGCTAATGAAGCAGGAATTTCTTTGAAGATTCTAAGATTTATTAAGAATCAAAATATGTTTGCAAAATGAAATTGAATAAACTGGCGTTCTCTTTAAAATATATAGTGTAAAAAATATTGCATGATTCTGCAGTAATATAAAGGTAAACTTGCATCAAATAAGCCAAACATCAGGTGGCATCAGTACCTAAGATAAGCTCTGTATATACTTCTGGTAGATTAATAATATGTAAATGTATGCTTAGATGCTAATTGTAAGGGAACAAGATGAGAGTATTAAAAAATTATTGGATTGCCAGAGTTAGGAAAAGATCTGATTTAGGAAGTACAATGTTATTATAGACATAAATAAAGTTTGAGAGATTAGCTTAACTATGTTCATTTGCTTTATTTGAAATAGTAAAATTATAGAGCTTGTGCACTTAAACTTAATTCAAAGAAATTTTTACAAGGTGCTCTAATTGAATAGCATAAACATGTAGGATTTAAAAAGACATAGAATATAATGTTTTGTTTGTAAAATATAGTGCATATGGGGGGCTCAGTTAGTTAAGCTTCTGACTCTTGATTTCTGCTCAGGTCATGATCTCAGGGTTGTGAAACTGAGCACCACACTGGGCTCCGCACTCAGCACACAGTATGCTTAAGATACTCCCTCTCCCTTTGTCCCTCCCCCAACCCCCAGCTCATGCGTGCACATTCTCTAAAAAAATTTTTTAATTAAAAAAATTAAAAAAAATAAAATATACTGCATATGGGAAGCAAACTAGTGAAAACATATGAAAGTGAGGTTATTTTCCAAAGTGTTTATTGCTAAAAAGATCTTTTGGCAAACATCGTGATGTATAAGACCTTTGGACTTAATTGTCCAGATAAAATTTCCTAAATAGATGTAAAAGCAAAATACTATGAAAAAGCCTTCTGAATTATTTTGTATCTTAATCATTAATTTATGAAACTAGAAAAATTGAATCAATTGGCTTAGAAAGTACTCCATTCAAATATTACAATTCAACATAATATTTCGTTAAAATGAGTAAGTGATAAAGGGAAAATATATGTAAACTTTAATATTTTCATTTTATTGTTGAGGAATTTCTCAAACGGGAGCATATCACAGTGCCTGTGAATGCTGTAAAATATTTTACTTGCTTAAAAAAATTTTCAAAACCCTTCTATAAAGCCCAAAGGCTTATAAACAATTAAATTCTTATCTGGCAGACTCAATAATGTTGCCCCCCCCAAAAATCCATATCCAGAACCTGTGAGTTTTTACCTTAAATGACAAAAGGGTCTTTGTAGAGGTGATTAAATTAAAAATCTAGACTTGGGGAGATCATACTGGATTATCTAAGTAGATGGAAGGTAATCACAAATGTTCTTATAAGAGCAGGCAATGTGGGAAATAGGATATATGAAAACAGAAGCAGAGAGGTTGGAGTGAAACACACAAAGACAGAGGAGGGGGCCACCAGTCAAGGAATGCAGGCAGCCTCTCTGAAGCAGGAGAGAACAAGGAAAAAAAAAATTTTTTCCCCTAGAGCCTCCAGCATGAGCACAACTCAACTTTAGCCCTTAAGACCCATTTTGGACTTCTGACATAACTGTTGTTTGAAACCTCTACCTTTGTGGTAATTTATTACAACAGCAATAAGATACCAATAAAACATTATAATATTATATTTTCCCTAAAATTATTAATACTGTTTTTTTTTTAAATCATTGTTTGCTTAGGGTATGGGCTTAAAGACAGTTTTGCTTTCTAAATAAAGATCATCATATTTTTCTCATGATATTTTTAAAACATAAATATGTAAACCTGTAATAGACTGGCAAGATGTAGGCTGTGCAGCATGTCATTATAGACAGAAGTCATGTTAATTATCTTTATAAATGTATCATACCCTAGGCAATCCCAAGTCAAGTTAGTATTAGTAAAATTAATTTTACTATATTACACTTATCTACTATTTATGTGAGGCAGCAAAAAATAGTGATGAGTAAATAAGGATTTGATTGTGAATACATAAGCTACATAAATAGGATGAATAAATGTAGTGAGCTTCCGTGTAAATTTTCTTTTATCTTTATTCAGGAATTTCTCACAATAACTGACTTGTAATACTTGAATTAAATCCATATATATGGACTTCCAAGTCTGCTCTGTATATGCTAATTTAATTTTGTTTTACCAACATTTAATGAAAATGTAGTTATCTTCAAAATATTGCAGTGTTCAGATGCTCCCAATAATATAAATATGACTAGCTCCTACTTCTAAGAACACATAATCTCCTCATCATTCTATCATCCTTCAAGTAATCACATCAAGGTAGAATCAAAGCCTAGGAAGGAAACTCAGTACCGTTTAGTTTTTATTAATATATTTTATAAACATATTATCTTCTCTCTATGCTAATTGCTTTCAACTTCAATTAGAACAGAAATCAATGCAAAATAGAATAGTAAGTGGTACAGAGAAAGAAGTGGCTGTTTCTAAGTACATCTCTGTGGCAAAGACATATTACCTTATATAAGCCCTTTGTCAGTTCCTACGACATTTTCCCTGTCTTCACTTACCTAATTCTCTCAAGCATTGGAGACTATAACAGTGGTTAAGAGTGAGAGCCTGGGAATTGACGTTCTGACTTTGCCAATAACTAGCTAAGTTCTCATGAAGTTGTAAATGAGACTCATCACATAGAAAATCGGGATGATAATCAACTCACAGACTTTCTGTGAAAATTAAAAAGAAATATATGCTAAAATCCTAGTACAGTGATGACCACATTAGAATTGATCATTGTATCATTGCTATTCAACTGAATCTACATGTTGCCTCTCACCCGTTTTCGGTGCCATCATGCACTGGGGCTTGGGATGATGTAATGCTGGTAACTCATCCCAGGATTTGGGGAGCCCCCTGGCATCTAATAGTTACAACTTTCTGTAGTTCTCTTGACTACTTGTGTGATTTTACAAGACTTCTGTCTCAATTCTCCATTTTTCATTTCAGATCACATCTGAACTTTGAGTCCTTCTCAGATACAAGGGCATCTGCCTTATGATTTAGCTCTTAAACCAGTTCTCTCTCATGAGGTTACTCTTTTTCATCCCAACGTGATGACTAAGCCCCATCAGACAACTTTTGGCTGAATCCACACTCAGCCCATTGGGTTTCTTTGAGTTCTTTTATCACCTAAATTTCAGGCTCTGCACCCCTTTGGACTTGATGGCTCATACTGGCAATTGCATGAATCACACCAAGCTTGCCATGGAGTTTGGGCATTTTATCTTTTATTTTCATGCTTTCCTCACTGGTGTTAGCTTTTTTACAACAATTAATTTACTTCCAGTCCTGTTTCTTCTCATAGACAGCAAGAGGTAAGGAGTTATCAATGTACTCAAATGTCTCCAGGTGGACCCTGATCACATTCATTTATTTCATTCAACAAATATTGGTCGAGCCTCTGTTATATGAATCTTCACATACTGTCTCTAGGTAGTAACAGTGGAATTTAATTTTAAAGTAACTGAAATCCATCTTTAATTTTTTTATAGGTGAAGAAACTGAGACTCAGAATAAGTAAAATAGTCAATGATTATGTAGTTAGAACTTACTGATGCTTAATTGTCAATCAAGTTATCTTTCCACTGTGCTACTCTCTCTCTCTCTCTCTTTTTTTTTTTTTTAATTTCAGAGTAGTCTTTCTATAGCCTAGAGATGGAAGGAGTGATTAAAGCATACTCTCAAGGGGTGCCTGGGTGGCTCAGTTGGTTAAGCATCTGCTTTCTGCTCAGGTCATGATCCCAGGGTCCTGGGATTGAGCCCCATGCCAGGCTCCCTGCTGAGCAGGGAGTCAGCTTCTTACTCTCTCTCTGCCCCTCCCCCTGCTTGTGCTCTTTTTCTCTCTCTCTCAAAGAAATAAATAAAGTCTTTTAAAGCATACTCTCAAAAATATAAAAGATCTAAATATATCCTCTTTAACTGTGATTTGGCATTCTAGCCCAGTTCCTCATTTGAATTCAAATTCTTTCAGAAAGATTTTAGAATTCAAAATGGTCCTAATGTGACTGCTTGATTATTTGGTCTTTGTTTGCCTTCAGTATGGCCCATAATTAACACAATTAATGATGGCATATTGAGTTATCAAAAAACCCAACTTTCTCCATATTATGAGAGCAGTCTTTCTGTGCATAGTGCTAGATTTCAAGCTGTATGACCTTTCTCATAAATTTATTTCAAAATTGCCTCAAGAAAGCCTGTAAGTGAAGATTTTTAGAGAAAGTGGGCTATGCATTTTGCTTCTATGTTCACTATATAGTAAATCACCACTCATTAACCATTTGCTTTTTGGAATCCTTCAAATAGGCCTCAAAATTTCTGTGACAAATCTTTTCTTGTCTCAATTTTTAGAACAGCTTGAAATAAGTTCAGTGCTCAATAACATTGAAATTTCATAGATGCCAAAAACTATCTGCAGTTAAATGGCACACACACACACACACACACACACACACACACACAAAACTGATAGAATTATAGAGAGAAGACTTGATCTCTCCCAAAAAGCAGACCAAAAGATTTCCTTTACCATGATTTTCCTGACTTGTTCCCTTTCCTATTCTCCTGACCTCTTAGAGAACTCATTGATGTTAAGTTCATCAAGATAAGAGGAAAGACTCAGAAGGAAGATCATATTCAAATTTGTTGGAAACAAAAATGCATTTATTCCTACAACAAAGCTTCCTTTATTTCCCCCCCCTCTGGATTCATTCTGATTGTTCAAGTGCCAATAGAACTGATAACTGGCTACTTGTATGTATCAGAGTCTAATAGAAACTGTTTTTATGGCAGTATTTTGGTCCTATCCTGAGCTATTATTTACCAAGAGATAACTAATCAAGCGTAACTTCAAAAAAATAAAAATTAAAAATAAAAACAAAACCAAAAGGCTGCTGAGTAAAGGAATATTATTGGGGATACTAACAAGGCAAAGCTCTAAGCATTCCTCGTTCCTACTTTATTATGCACTTTTTAATGCTCATATTAAATGGGTTCAAATACCAAGCTTGGATCTATTATGACTGACTGCCCTGCAACAGATGGTATGTCTTACTCTTTTTAAGAATGAGCAATAAGTGTAAAGCAAGAAACATATGCTATTCTCTGTCTTTAGGACTCAGCAATCCTCAGTCATTTATCAATATTTGCCCCTCAGTTTCTGATTAGCACTGATTCTAATACAAAATTAAAGAGTTTATGATGAATTATATTACTTGATTGAGTCTTACCAGCTGCTGCTCCTTGTGAGAATCAGATATTTTCTAAAATGTTAAAATACCGTATTTTTATCCTCAGGCAGTATCTTGAACACCAGTAGGAGCAGTTCACTAAAAATCCCATTTATCATAGGTTCTAAAAGTGTTGAAGATCCAGAGTTGATAAGAAGCAAGGTAGAGGGGCACCTGGGTGCCTCAGTCAGTTAAGCATCTGACTTCAGCTCAGGTCAAGATCCCAGGGTCCTGGGATTGAGCTCTGCCTGGGCTCCCCGCTCCTCTCCCTATCTCTGTCTCTCTCTCTCTCTCAAATAAATAAGTTTAAAAAAAAAAAAAAAAGAAGAAGAACCAATGTAGGAAGACCATAGTTGCCATTTTATTTTACTTGTGTAGTGGAAGGTCAGTACTATACTGTTTTTAATTCTGTGTTGGATATTAGGGATGAAGAGTCTAATTATTTACTAGAAATTTCCAAATTAATCTAATGCTTTTGAAATATGATTTATTTCTTCAATGTAAACACTTCAAGGTTATATTGACTTAAATGATATATACAACAGAATTAAAATAATTTCTAGTACATAATTAGTGCTTAATAAGAGTTTGCTATTATTTTAATGTCTTCTGTACTATATGGATAGAGTATTTAGCTTATTGTTGAAAACACTGTTACATAAAACTGTGAATACCAAGATATAAAAAGTACTGTATACTCCCAATTTAAGCTTTTGAGATGTTCTATATGAACGTGTTTTTAAGAGTTAAAATTCTGACATTGACTAGAATTCATCTATCTTTGAATTCTTTTAGTAGATTATAGACTTTCACAGAGACTCTGATCTAATTTTATATTAGTGGTGGTTGCTAGGTAACTCTTTGATGCAAATTAATCATTAAACATTTAGCAGCTCATTCTCTGATTGGAGTGGAAACAGGAGTGACTTAGAAGCTGACAGCCCAGGAAACAAGTGATTGAAAAAGAAAATCTTGAGGTGTTTAATAAAAATAGACCATAACTGCTCAACTTGATTTTTTTCCTCTTTGTCATAATCAAAAAGGAAAGAAAAATTTCTAGGAAAAAAAAAAGAGCTTTTTCCTGAGAGTAGATATTGTTCACTGAGTAAGTACCAAGTGCCAATACTGCACTAAGTACTTTGTGTAAAATATTATTTTATTCTCATAGCAATTTATTTAGATGATACCATTCCCATTTTATTTTTTTTTAAGATTTTATTTATTTATTGGACAGAGAGAGACACAACAAGAGAGGGAACACCAGCAGGGGGAGAGGGAGAAGCAGGCTTCCTGCCAAGCAGGGAGCCCGATGCGAGGCTTGATCCCAGGACCCTGGGATCATGACCTGAGCCGAAGGCAGACGCTTAACGACTGAGCCACCCAGGTGCCCCAGCATTCCCATTTTAAAAATAAGGAACCTAGGGATATAAATTAAGTAGCTTAGTTTGTCCAAGTTCCCATACCTGATAGGTGGATGGGAAGGGGGAGTAAGAATTTGAAAACAAGTGTTTCCCTTTGATTCAGGTGTTCTTGTTCTTCTCATTATGCTTAAGAAGGCAGGTAAAAGGGGCGCCTGGGTGGCACAGCGGTTGGGCCTCTGCCTTCAGCTCAGGGCGTGATCCCAGCGTTGTGGGATCGAGCCCCACATCAGGCTCTTCTGCTGTGAGCCTGCTTCTTCCTCTCCCACTCCCCCTGCTTGTGTTCCCTCTCTCGCTGGCTGTCTCTCTCTTCTGTCGAATAAATAAAAATAAAATCTTTAAAAAAAAAAAAAAAAAGAAGGCAGGTAAAAATATCTTCCTGTCTGAGAATTGACAAGACTAAATAGCTGTCTTTTAAAGTATTTAACTGTCCTCTATCCTGGTGCCTCAAAAGTAGAATCGGGTGTGAAGTTAGCCTGACTTTAGAGGAATTTTCATCAAGAGGTAGGAATCATTGTTAGGAACCTAGTGTTAGAACAAGGAGGGAGAGAAACTGCAGTTGGTGAGTGGGGTGATCATTATCACTTATTCTGTAACTCTTGCTCTGAATTGAATATTATTTATAATATTCTGTTGCTGTTAATAGTTGAGTTTTCAAATTAGTTTTCTACTGCTACTATACTGAATTACCACAAACGTGATGGCTTAAAACCCTACGAGTGTGTTCTCTTACAGATGCAGAGGCCAGAAGTCTAAAATCAGGGTATTGACAGGGGTTCTTTCCTTTTGAAGATGTCAGGGGAGAATCTGTTGCCCTGTCTTTTCCATCTTCCAAAAGCCACTGGCATTCTATGGGACGAGGCCTCTTCCATCCTCAAATCACATCACTCCACCTCTACTTCTGTCCTCACATCTCTCTGACATTGACTCTCTTGCCTCCCTTTCATAAGGACGCGTGGGATTAGATTGGGCCCACCTGGATGATTCAGGATCATCTCATCTCAAAATCCTTAAATTAATCACACTTGCATAAAAAAGTGGGGTTTTTTGTTTGTTTTTTGCCATGAAAGGTAACATATTCACAGGTTCTGGGGATTAGGGCATGGACATCTGGGGGGAGGATATTTTTCAGGTTTGTTTTAATTAAGTACAGATGTTTATTTTTAAAAGTTCAATTCGGTAAGAACACATGTGAAAGTACTTATTTTTTACATACAGTGTTTTATTAGATTCAGGTGTAAAATATAGTGATTCGGCAATTCCCGGTGCTCATCACAAGTGCCCTTTTCCTGTCTCACCCATCCCCATTACCACCCCCCCCGCCCCATAACCATCCATTTGTTCTCTATAGTTAAGAGTCTGTTTCTCGATTTCTCTCTCTCTCTCTTTTCCTTTGCTCATTTGTTTTGTTTCTTAAATTCCACATATGAATGAAATCAGATGGTATTTGTCTTTCTCTGACTGGCTTACTTCACTTAGCATAATACTTTCTAGCTCTGTCCATTTCATTGCAAATGGCAAAATTTCATTCTTTTTTTTTGGGGGGGGATATATCACTTTTTCTTTATCCATTCATCAGTTTGGACACAGGCTGCTTCCATATCTTGGCTTTTATAAATAATGCTGCTATCAACATAGGGGTGCATGTATCCCTTTGAATTGGTGTTTTTGTGTTCTTTGGGTAAATATCCAGTAGTGTGATCATTGGATTGTAGGGTAGTTCTATTTTTAATTTTTTGAGGAACCTCCCTGTGGTTTTCCATGGTGGCTGCACTACTTTGCATTCTCATTGATAATGCGTGAGTGTTCCTTTTTCTCCACATCCTTGCCAACACTTGTTTCTTGTGTTGTTGATTTTAGCCATTGTAGTAGATGTGAGGTGATATCTCATTGTGGTTTTGGTTTGTATTTTCCTGATGGTAAATGATGTTGGACATCTTTTCCTGTGTCTGTTGGCCATCTGTATGTTGTCTTTGGAGAAATGTCTGTTTCTATTTCTTAACAATCAAGTATACCAGATTATCAAATATCAGTGATCACAGAATGTTCATACAATATCTAGGAGTAAATGGGCCATCCAAGGCTGATTTCAGACTGTGGATTAAATTGAAACCAAGCCACTTGCCTTTTTCCTCTACAATAAAATGTCTTTTTTCCCCCTGGTTACATAGGTAATAAGTAAGCTAATAATAAAAATATTATAAAAATACATGTGAAGTTTACTTGAGTTTCTACCACTGGAGATAAATTCAACTAACATTGCCATGACCATTCTTTTAGGTATCGCTTCATGTGTGTGTATGTACACACACACACACACAATTTTATGCAGATAGGATAAATATTTATACGTATACCTGTGTCAATGTATGTGTATATACACACGCGTGCACATTTGTGTATGTGTGTGTAGTGTATATTCTTCACAGTTATCTATGTACTCAGATGTCCTTTGGAGACTTTTACATGGATATTGATTTAAATATGTGTGTGTGTGTTTACAAAAACAGGATCATATTATACACATCTTGCTTTTCTCACTATACGACTATGCTATACGATGTCTTACAAAGTTTCCCGTAAGTCAGCTAGCATAATTTTCTTTAATTCTTTTTAAGGGCTTTAAAGTAGTTCATGGTTTGATGTAGAGACAATGTATTCATTCAGTCATTCCCCTACTGGTGGATTTTTTTTTTTTTCGCTTCATTATGTCAGAAGGTGAATGATGTTGAAATCTTTATGTTTACTGGTAAGATTATCTTGGTTGATCTGCTAGAATCATCTGCTTTATGTGCAACAGCAGTGAGGCACTTGCCACTTGACACAAGAGAACTTTTTTGCTGACCAGAGTTAATGGCACAAGCTCTGGAGTAAAGCAGAGAGGGATTGAAACTGTGACCTTTCATTCTCCAGCAAAGTGACTGACCCAATACCATTGACAGTTTTTAGCCTTTGCTGATATTTGAGGCATGTGTTTTTCACATCTGCATTCATTCGATTGGGAGAGTTTTCATTAAGTAATCTGTGGGAGTGTCTTATGACATCTGTCACAGGTAGTGCAGCTAACTTAATGAAAATACCTATTATAGGAGAAACAAAGTAACATCGAACTACTAAAAAAAGAAGGGACCGTTAACACCGATGAACTAATTTCTGTGGTGGCAGCAAAGCTGGAAATTTTGTTTTTTACCTTAATGATCAACTTTAATTAGTGATCACCTCCTTGTAGTGTTTTCCTCCATGATTTTACTGAAATATTTTATCAAAAATCATCTGAAACTTTCTTTTGAGTCAAACTTTATTTTCACAAAGTCATCTTCAATATCTCTGTAGTAATTGTGACCATTTATCATCTCCTCCTTTACTAAACACTTTCTCTGACTTCCGTGAAAATATTATCTTCTGCATAGTATCTCTCAAATTGCATTCTCTCATTTTCTTTCTTTCTTTCTCTTTCTTTCTTTCTCTTTCTTTCTTTCTTTCTTTCTTTCTTTTTCTTTTTTGACATTTCTTTCTTTCCTGTTTTCTGTACTTTCTTTCACTCCCCTCTATTTTTCAAACTCTGTAAAGAAAACTATACAATCAGGGGTGCCTGGGTGGCACAGCGGTTAAGCGTCTGCCTTCGGCTCAGGGCGTGATCCCGGCGTTATGGGATCGCCCCACATCAGGCTCTTCTGCTATGAGCCTGCTTCTTCCTCTCCCATTCCCCCTGCTTGTGTTCCCTCTCTCACTGGCTATCTCTATCTCTGTCGAATAAATAAATAAAATCTTAAAAAAAAAAAAAAAACAAAACTATACAATCAAGTACTGGTTGTTGGAGTTTTATATACTTTCTACCTGACCATTAGTCATTTCATCTTTCTCTCTGACTCTCTCATTGATAGTGTCAGTATGTCTTTAAATTTTGAAGAGCATTTCTCCAGCTCTATTGCATATTACAATTATTGTATTTTGTTGAATTTTTATACTTTGCAGAATTCAGTGATTCTACTCCTTCAATAAATATGCAGTGGGTAGCTTCAGTGTGTTCTTGACTAGTCATGGAAAAATGTGAATTTTTATCTTGAAAATTATTATTGCTCCATAGCAATCCCTTCATGTCCCCAAACTATCGTATAATTTCATTGTTTATAAAGCTTCCCTGTGTTGAATTTAGAATTCGGGAAAATGCCAAAACCCATGACCAGAAGTTCTTAAAGTTAAGGACAGTTTTTGTTGTTGTTTTCTTCCCAGCTTTGTAGGGCTCAATGATCTCCACTTTTGTGAAAAGAAAAGCAGTAATTGGAATAATAACACAAAGTGTATCCTTTTGTTTTATATCATTCAGTTATCATGCTTTCACTCACTATTAACACCATTTATTTAAGTTTCCTACATAAAGTAACCATATTAAACTTTAAACTGTCATGTTCCCTCTTCTAAAGCTTCAAAGCAAATGGATAACTTTAGTCCAACCAAAATTTATTGTTTTTTTTTTTTTAATGTGTGTTTTAGACAAACCAAAGATTTAGCATGCTAGAATTCTAACTGGCATCCCTAAAGCTTATAATGTTCGTTCCTTAAATTCAGTATTATTAAATCACCAAAAAATTTCAAAGTGGTAGAATAAAGATTATGTTAAGTCTGAGATTAAGCTGTCACATCAGAGTAATTTGATTTTAAGTCTGGCTCCACCACCTCCATTAGTAATCACATCCCTGACAGAGACAAAGTTCATCCAATATGAGTTCTCATTGCAGATGAGGTATTGATGTTTTCATATTACTCTGGTCAGTCAATAAGGTTAAAAGGATAAAGTTTATTTAGTTTTCAACGTTGCCTTCTTGAAGTCAAATGTCTATTTAATTAAATTTTCCAATATTTGGCAAGAAAAGGCTGGTCATGTCAGCTTTCTTCAGCTTGATATTAAATAGCATCTTGTGAAATTTGGTAAAGACTATGTCGAGTAAAATGGAACAGATACACTGTGAGTCTATTCAGGAGAGCATTAGGGAGTCCAAAATCTTTGTCAAGGTAGTTAATAATTTCTAATAGTCTCCTAATGCTAAAAGTTTGAAATATATCTGCAAGTCTTGCATATGATTTTCATTTTCTAACTGACCTATGAACACCTGTAGTACTCTATTTCTTCTAATATTGAGAGATATATACATATGTGTACATATATATAGTAATTCTCAAAATTATTTCAGAAGCAATCAAATGAAAATGACTTCAAAACAGCATGTCTTCCACATTTTATTTGTAATGCAGACACCTATCATATAATCATCTCATTTTTCTGTCCTGCCTTACTGAAAAAGTTATAATTGCTTTCTTAATATGCTGACTACATGTATATAGAAGAAACAAATAGAATTTTAATTTATGAAAAACTTGGCCACAATGGAGGTGTAAATATTTTATTTACTCAACAAGTGTATTTTTTGGATTACTCCAAAAATTACAAAATTTGCACCAAACAGTTGAATCTTGTATGCAATTAATGTAGGTACCATGCGAAGGAGTCATCATGGAACAATAAATAAGATGGAAGAGATTCCTGTCCTTAGATATTTTCTTTCTAGTGTAGCAGATAGTCACTAAATGCAGTCATTAACTACATTTATAACAAATAACTATTACAGAGGAAACCCCTAGCAAAATGTTTGTCTGGTAATAAATTTTTGAGGGTTGAATTTCTTGATTAAACTTATTTCTGAATCAACATCTGATTTGAATCCACAGAGTCAGGGGAAATATCCTATTCCAGAAAGCAGTCTGCTTCCTACCACAAGGTTTTGACTATCTATGAATTTTACCAATCACCTGCAGGTGATACTTTACCTTCATGGTAATTTTCCTTCCATAAGAAAATAGTAGGTTAACTGTGGTTTTAATTATCTACTTTATTTCTTTTTTAACCACTATCACCATGGATTTAAGTGATGACTTATTAATTTAATTATGTAGGATATTTGTCCAATAGGGTTATATTTTAATTGTAATTGTAACAGATAGCTATATTTTTAGATTCTACCAACCACAGAGGAAAAGTTTTCTTATATACCATCTGTAAATATTTATTAAATGCCTTCTATATGAATGGTAAGTGATATATCCCTCAAGTCCCATGTGGTCAGGAACTACATATTTCTTGCCCATGTTCATATCTCATTATGTATTACATTGCTCAATCTATAGGAGATACTTAGTACTATTGATTAAATGAGCAATTGAAGATTAAATACAAACATAACTTCAATATCTTTGAAAAGCTTTTCATCAAATAGGTAAGATAATACAAATTCACAAGTAACTATGATAGTACTTGATATATAAAATTAAAAAAAGATATATATATATATACACACCAGAGTCTATAGAAAAGGAAAGAAATCTTCAAAACTGAAAATCAGTGAAAATTTCAAGATAGGAATAATACAATGAAAAACCAGTAGGTCATTGACCTCGCAGAGTGGAAAAGAGGTTATACACATTCAAGTTCTTGTGACGTTCTCAAATACTTATTTTTAAAATTTTACTAATTATACATTAAATACATCGTTTACATAAGTTTTAGTGGTATGTGAGTTTATCTTAGGAAAAATGTATGATTAAGTATGGTAGAATCATTCTAGTGAGTGATTCTTCATTCGGTCACAGTGTATTTCGATCTTTGATTCCAGCCCTTGCTTATAGACTGAGATAATTGCATATTACATGGACTTCCAGAAAATCCACTTTAAAATTATATCTTATGTAAATGGCAGAGTGTTCTTACGCGATGGGTGGCATTATTTAATCCAGTTAAAATTACTTTCTTTTTAACTCTGGAGCTTTGACTTAAATTAGTTTATCTTGAGGCTTCAGCATCTCACTTAAACCATTAGTGTGCTTCTTCCTCCAGGGACTCCCATTTATACTTCCCAATCAGAATGTAATCCTATCAGAAATGGTAATAATACTTTATACTTGGTAACTTCTTTTATCTGAAGAAGTCTCGAGCACTCGCAATATGACCTTGTTAATATTTGCAGCATTACATCCCTAAGATGTAGCCATGAGCTGAGCAGGATTCCTTCAGTTTTACAGATGGAAAAATGGGACAAAGGAGAAAAGCTGAGTTTTCTAAAAGTGATTTTAAGAGGCACTCTGTTATGATGTAATGAGTATTTAAATGTGAGGAAAAAGCTGGAAGGAGTAAGCTGAGTATCAGATGCACTGCAAAAGAATGTATGACTTTTTAGAAATTTTTTTTTTCTAATCAATTCTAATATTTAATTTGCTTTATCATTTTTAGTAATTATTTATTAACTGGTTACTCTGTATCCTGTGGTAAGTTATGCCCTGAGTGCAGCAGGAAACAAAATAGAACCAGGCGAGGTTAGAGAGGAAGACAGAGGATTGATTCAGATCCTACAGAGCCTGTGGGCCAGAGAACGGGTTTTGGTCTAAGTTTATTGAAGGGCTTAAAGACAGTGTGGGGTTTAAAAAAACCATTCTCAGTAGAATTGTGAAGTAGAGGATTTAAGAGTGTCAACAGAGAAAACCCATTAAGACTTTTATTTCTAACATCCTGTGTTGGTTGTTTTTGCTTTTATCTCCTAACCACATGCTAAATGGGTCCTACGCACATAATAATCACTTCTAGAAGACAACTCAATTATATAGGAAGAAGTAATGCTGAATGTATGGAGTTTTCTAATAAAATATGCTGTTTCATTCAAGAGCTACTTGAAAAATGCTTAATTTGAAAGAAAATATTATGAATAAGTCATGTTTACAAGAAGTTACAATCTGATAGGAAAGTGCTCAGATATATGTCATGTGGGCTAGATTTGAAATTGTAGGAGTTCTGAAAAGAAAACCAATACTTGATGGGGAAGTGGTCATTGAGACAGAATGAGGCTATATATGAGTCAATTCATGAAATGTATATAAATAAATTCACAAATATTGTGCCAGGTATTTCCCAAACACTACGGAAAGTCTTTTAGGAGAAATAGGTGGGGTGCCTGAGTTGCTCAGTTGGTTAGGCATCTGACTCTTGATTTTGGCTCAGGTCATGAGATCGAGCCCTGCATCAGGCTCCACACTCAGCGGAGAGTCGGCTTGAAGATTCTTTCTCTCCCTCTCCCTTTGCCCCGTTCTCACTTGCTCTCAAATCAATCAATCAATCAATCAGTCAATCTACCTTTAAAAATAAAAGAGGAAATAGGTGATGGGGATTAAATGTACTCTTATCTTGATGAGCATTGAGTAATATATGGAGCTGTTGAATCCCTATATTGTGATTCTGTAATTGTATGCCAGAAACTAGTCTAACACTGTATGTTAACTATACTGGCATTAAAGGGAAAAAAAAGAGGATATGGATGTGAATAAGACATTGTTTCTATATTCAGAGTGCTTGTAGTCTATTGGAAAAATAAATAATCACATAAAATGCTTGAATATTACACATAATGCCATAAGTGCCACCAAATGGGAATATGAATGAAGAAATTTAATATGACTAGATAACCCAGGTAGGTTTTACATTAGAGAATACTTTAAAATAAAACGCCAAGTTGTGATTGAAGAGAGGACAAATCTTCCCTTAAATATCAGTTCAAAGGAGACAGCAGTATTGCCAGAATAATTTTAGAGAGTACAGTTGCATTCAGATGCCTTAGATTCCAGAAAGACTGGGTAAGTGAATGGAGTAGGGGAGTGCCACAGTCTAGATGTGGTGTAATTCCACCTGAACCAAGGTGTCAGTGACAGTCACAAAACGGAAACGAGATTGGGGTGAGGCCGTAAAGAAAAAATTGTCAGAAACTAACAAAGTCTTGAGTGTGGTAAAAAGTCAAGAACTGAGTTTTGAGCTGTAGTGATTGTGCAGGTGGTAACACCATTATTTACAATAGGAAAAGCAAGAAATGTTGATTTGTAGAGTTCAGTGATTTGGGGTTGCAAGTAAGTCTTAAATACGTTCAGTTTGAGGTGCCAATGAAGTTCTGCATTGCTCAACAGTGATGACAGCCTGAAGGGTCAGAATAGAAAGAAAAATAAGAGCTGATCATCAGTATTTGACACATTTTTACTTGAAACCTAATTTAATTCTCAAAACTTGTCGAGCAAATACTACTAAGATCCAAGGTCATACAGCTACTAGGTAGACTTGAGATTTGAACTCCTTCAGAGTCAGTACACTGAACCCCACCATTGGCTGCCCCTCAGGAAGAACTTGAGAGAATCATTGGTATAAAGGTACAAGTGGAGTTTTGAGAATGATGGGAATATCTGAAAATATCCTAAGAAGAAAAAAGGTAGACAATAAAATATGGAAAATTTAAAGGGCTGACAAAGGAAAACAAGCTGGAGTTGTATGTAGGGAAGGTATGTCAATGTTGAAAGCAGTTGACCCAGAATCTAGGAAAGAACCTAATGTGACAAAAACTAGGAGAAAGAAGTTTAAAGAGAAAGAAGCACATTACCTGATAGAATTCTGCAGAGCAACATTTCTCAAAGTATATTCTATGGAACATTAGCCATGCAATATATTTGAGGGAGGCAGGGAGAAGATTCTATCCATCATTAAGTAAGTTTGTAAGACACAATATAATAAGCTGTCACTACCCTCTTTTCCCCTCATCTTCTAGAATCACAATACAAATTAGCACATTTAGCACAAATTAGCACAGGAAAATAATTAAAGGATGTTATTAACTTCATGGTAGCTTAGAGTCATCTTTTTTTCAAAAATTTTTAACCTAGAGAATATAGATTTGAACATATTTTTTTTTAAGATTTATTTATTTGACACAGAGAGAGAGACAGCCAGCGAGAGAGGGAACACAAGCAGGGGGAGTGGGAGAGGAAGAAGCAGGCTCCCAGCAGAGGAGCCTGACGTGGGTCTCCATCCCAGAACGCCAGGATCACGCCCTGAGGTGAAGGCAGACGTGTAACGACTGAGCCACCCAGGCGCCCCGGATTTGAACATATTTTTAACAAAAGAATCATGTTTCGTGATAGGATAAGGATTCTAAAAGAGAGAAGCTCTTGAGTTATTAAGATAAAGGACTGTTGGGGGAGGCGATAGGAGAGAAAAGAACAATTTAAACCTGGGCGTGAGGGTTAGAGATAAACAAATGAAGAAAACTCATGACACAGAAATTGTAGCATTAGAACAAAAGGGTAAAGCCAGTAGTTTACTGGGTATGTGTTCCAATCACTCTGGAGCCAGGCCAGTTACAGAGCCCGCTGACTGGAGGGAACATGGGATGTGTAAAGGGTAGTAGGACTACCAGGCCCTGACTGATTTTTCCTGCTCATTGCTCCAGTTTCTTTTTTCGTGGTTTCTGGACCTCACCTTTCCAGTTTCAATCTTTAGAGTAGTCCACCTTGAGAGTGCTCTCAAAATACATTGCTCAGAATTGAAAACAGTACTTCAGTTGCCTTGTCTAGGGCACTGTGTGTTTTCTCTCTTTTGACAACATGATTAGAGGGCTTGTTCCCTTTGGATTTCATTCAATTGTATTCAATTTATATGAATTTTGTAAAATTCTCCTGGTAATTATACAACTTCTAAACATGAATGAAACACCTTTTTAAGGTTATCTTGTAACTTTAAAATTTGCATTTACATTTTATTACCCTTTATTCTTGCCTGGCATTTAAAGAACTTTTTCAAATATTCATTCCGAATTCCTTTTTATTAGAGCTCCTAACTTTGTGTGAACGGATTTTACTTTTATGCCTTTGATTTCATCAACTGAATATTAATATTAAAGTGATCCGTGTGAAGGACAGAGGTTTGCTGAAAGCCACAAGAACTAACTGTGCAACCTTAACTTACCCAAATCTGTTTGACTACAGTTATTGTGTCCAGCTCTTCGTAGCTTTGAGTCCTCTTAAATGAATCACCCCTGTTCATCTGTTGTTTGTTTGTTTGCTTTTATTTCTACCTTCTTTCCACTTATGTATCAGGATGAACTTTACCAAAGCTGTTTGGAGTCCAGTAAAATATTTATTCCTGAGTTTTCTAACTTTCTATCTATAAAGAAAGTAGTACTAATTTGACACAGTTTGTAAGTGATTCCATTTTCATTTTATGGACTTAGAAGCCATCTCTTCATTCAAGCTAGAATCTTGCTTGTGCCTTAATTCAACAAAACTAATGCATTTCTCTAAACGTATATTTCCTCCCTTTGTACAAAAGGCATTTGTCTTGTTCCCAACAGCTTTCCTAGTAGGCTTGGGTTTTTGAGGAATTTACTCAAATCCTTTGTGCCTCAGTCTCCTGATTAGTAGCTTGGAGATCATGATAGTATCTACCTTATAAAATTGTTGGAGAACTAGATTAATTGAAATCCTTAGAACATACCTTACACTAAGTAAAAGCTCAACAAATATTGATGTTCTTTCGTCAGTACACTAATCTTGACTAAGAAGCATGATCCATTTACAACCCTAGTGTGAAAATGCTCTGGGGAACTGTAAATTGTTGAATAAATACAAAAGTTCCTTTCAGTTACTAAGCTTGAGGAGTGAAGGGGTTATCCTGGGAACTTAGTATTTAATTATTTCTACATACCCAGTGTGTGGGAGACACCTATGCAGGTGAAATATGTAATAATGCAAGGTTCTGTTTATCCATCCAACATCTGAAAACAGAAACAATCTGAATTTGAAGTTAAAATGCCAGGTATTAGAAAGATAGGGTCTGCTATTAGGAAAAATGGATCAATTTATAAAAGAGGTAGACATCAAGAATGTTATTTCTATTGTTAGGGAGAGCAAATTAGGACGGTCTTGCTGGGCAGTGACTCAGAGAGGCAGACGACAGAGAAAATGGGCGCTAAAAAAAGACCAAACCCTTGTCACCAGAGAATCTATATGCCCTTCCTCCACCAGGCTATACGATGCGATGCTCCTGTATGATATAGTTCTTCTATTGTTTGCTTTGATGTTTATTTTAACCATTTTCCTTTTTACAATGAAAACTTGTTTGGAAGCCAGGGTGGAGAAGAGATGAAGAATAGTATCTGCGCCCTAGGAGGTGGTCAGCTGTCATTGCAGTCCCAGAATCACTTGCTTCGAAAGTGCTGAGCGGGGTACTCTTTCTTTGGGGTAGCACCTGTGCTCTGTAGAAGACCTAATGTGTACCAGTCTTTAAAATCTAATTAACAGTGCTTCCTGGGACAACACTATCACTGGCTGAAGGATTTTAATGGCAACATAAAAATTATAATTGCTAAAGAAGGTCAAGTTAGCCAGGCTTTGTTATTTGAAATCACAGCAAATCAAAGATTGATTAAAAAAAAAAAGTATCAGGGGCGCCTGGGTGGCACAGCGGTTAAGTGTCTGCCTTCGGCTCAGGGCGTGATCCCGGCGTTATGGGATCGAGTCCCACATCAGGCTCTTCTGCTATGAGCCTGCTTCTTCCTCTCCCACTCCCCCTGCTTGTGTTCCCTCTCTCGCTGGCTGTCTCTATCTCTGTCGAATAAATAAATAAAATCTTTAAAAAAAAAAAAGTATTAGTCTCTCCACTTACCAATCAGTAAACGTTTCCACAGGAGATATCCTTCTGTGAGTACTAATACTTGCAAAGGAAGGTAAAATACAGAGTGAGTTTTGATTAAAAAAAAATAATAATAAATGGCAGTTTGTTAATTTCTTTTTAAGGTATTAATATTGCTATCTTTTCAACTGATTTTAAAGGTATTTGATTGACCTTGATTTTCTTCAGGCTATATTAGTTTCACTTGGCTCAAGCACGTGGACAGTTTTAGTTGTCTAATCAGATCTTAGAAATTATTTGCAGCATGTATAAGTGTACTGAGAATCTTTTTAAGCAAATGAAAAATAATGATGGAAAGGAAACAAAAACCCCAGAGTTTCACCTGCTTGTCTCTCTTCGTATGTATCCCACCCAGCATGCACTCCGTGGTCTGTGGGATCATCCACTGTTCTGAGACCCCCTGAGGAGAGGTCCATATGTGCTCACATACCTGCTGTAAGCCTCCCAGGACCCTGTTAGAGGCAACGTAGAGGGCTTACCTCACAGTGTCACTGTTTGTATTACTCTGTTTCAAACTCAGTGTGGGTCAGTCATCCTGTCTGTCTTTTATTCTTTGCCTTCTTTTGGGGCTATGATGTGTAATTTAAGTTTTCTTCAGAATGCAGCTTTCCACTTACCCAAATTTCAGACACTCCCTTCTGAGATTCAAGTTTCATGGGTCATTTGGCACAGTTACTGGCTTATTTCCAAATTTGCCATCTCCCTTTTGTTTAGTATTGCTGACATTTTCATGTTTATTCATAAAAAGTATCAGGTGAATTTACACTGGCACTAGGAGAAGGTGGCCTCTTTGCCAACAATAAGTGTCATTTGGGATGTAGAGGGATTTAGAGCTATAATAAATTGTCTCATTTTAAGTGAGGTAATATATCAAAGTCATAAATCTTATCTTTCAAATGCTTTTCTTTAATTGCAGTTACTGGGTGTTTTTTTGTTTTTGTTTTCTGTATCAGTAGCAAGAAAGCTTTGATTATTCTTATTTTTAAAGAAGGTTTAAAATGTTTTTACAGATACTATTTTTTGGTTTTGTTTCTGTTTTTACTAAGTTACTGGTTGTTTAAACTGTTAAGCTCTGAGTTTTTTTAATGCAAAATTTCCAAGTTGAAAATTCAGAATTTCTTAGATGTATTTTTTAAATAGAAGTAGAAAAATTCAGTAAAGATTCAAAGAAATACATGATGATGTTTTTTACTGATATTTTTTCAGTTATAAATGAAAAATGATCAAGTTAAAGGATTACCTATTCCATTCTTAACAATTCTTAAATTTTCAGTTTAAGCCCTACTTTACCTATAGACCATTTCAAAGAGTTATAATTGATCCTGATACTACACCCTTCTGACCATTTGTAGCACATTCTTAAATTTAGCCTATTATTTTAGCTCATTTTAGCCCAGATCACATCTAACATGATACTATATTTCATATTTAAATGTTATCTGGTTGTCCCATGTATTTAATTTTCTGCTCATGCAATGAGTAGAAATCATATCTTTTTAAAAAAAAAACAATAGTAATACTTGTAATTACCAAGTGTTTACTCTGTGTCGGGTCCTGATTATTATGAAAATAAGCTGGAGAGGTAAAGAAATGTATTATACTCTTTCTTTTTTTAACAAGGAAACCGAAGCACAGAAAGCTTATGTATGTGACCCGATGATACATAGCTATGCAGTGGTAACGTCGGGATTTGAACTCATTTGAAACAATGTGACTCAAACCTGTTCTCTCAACTGCTAAACTATTCTGCCAAATAAAATACAGCACCCAATGAACTATTTGTTAAATTATTTTTTATAGGTCAACCTGAATTCTGCCACTAGTGATTAGCATAAGCATTGTTAATGATTGCAGTCAAATTACTGGTTTATTCAAGGTTAATCCTTGGGCATAGAGGGTTACAGGTAATATATAGAATTGAAGTAGGTAAATGCATCTAACTTCCTAGAGTGACTTGTGAGTCCCAGTGACCTTTATCCTGTTGTGTGCATGCTATCTCCTAGGCAACAATTACTCAAAAAAGCATAAGGTTTCACTGTAGCCACATTGGTTTTGCTATGGTTGAAGCTTTGAAATGATTAAAACAGAAAACATGCTTATTGCTTCTTAAATTGAACTTGGTTAGTGGAAGCTATTCTTGCAGATGTTTAAAAATGAGATGGGCTCTTCGTCTTATCCAAATATCTAAACAATGACATTAAAAGCAGTTCTGGGGCTCCTGGGTGGCTCAGTTGGTTGAGCGTCAGACTCTTGATACCAGCTCAGGTCGTGATCTCAGGGTCCTGGGATTGAGCCCCTGTTAGGAAACTGCACTGAGCATGGAGACTGTTTGAGATTCCCTCTCTCCTTCTGCCCCTCCCCGCTTGCATTCTAAATAAATAAATAAATAAATAAATAAATAAATAAATAAATAAATAAAAGCAGTTCTGAAGCCAGTGGCCAGGTGGTAGGTTTGCCCTAGGCTTTAGAGTTAAAACCTTTGTGAAATTCTATATTTCTGTATTTACCAAAGAAATATTTTTAATGGCTTTGTCCAGAAATAATAGGTGGTATTTACAGAGAGAAAAACCAATGGGTCGGTGATGGGGAATGGCCATTGATCCAATCTTGACCCTTATTGATGGGTCAGCCCTGGCCTTCTGTGGCCTCTTCACAATGTCCCTTTAATTTTCTGGAGACTGTAACCTGCAGTATTCCAGGTACCTGCCCACAGGAGCTATTGCCTTCATCCTGGATGGTTAACCCATCGATTTGTCTGCCCAGGTGGCAAACCAAACAGGTCTAATTCCAAAAGAATTACACTGAGTGAGGGTATTACAGATTATGCTTACAGTATACATCAGTGGTTGTGAACTTGTGTGTACGCATATGTATTTAAAATACATCCGAATACCAGAATCTTGGTGTTCTCTCGAATGCATTGTTTTATTTACAAATACAGCACTATATATTCACTTAGTGTGTTGCCCTCTCAACTATTTGCTGACCTACTACACTTACATAATTGTTAAGCAAGTTTCATACATTTCAAGTAAGTATTCCTGATTTGGGTTTTTGTTTGTTTTGCTTTGTTTTGGCCTTGGCTGTCTTTTGAGTAAGTTGTGCTCCACATGTTACCACGTAGCTCCACTGAATTTAACACTATGTGCAGCCGACATTTTGCTTCACATTTGTATTAATGATAAATTGTACATATTGATCAAAATTCAACAGCACAATATGTGAAGGAGTTGTGGTATATTATGAATTATGTAGACTTTTGTAAACTGTCTAGGAAAGTTACCAAAAGATGGACATTATTCCTAGGTAAGGACCAATCCCAATATTTTAATGACCTAATTAGACACATCATTTTCTAAATACAGCCTCCTCTTATATCACAGATTGCTTTTTCATAAAACACACATTGTAGCATGATTGTCAGTATTCACAATGCAACCAAATATTACTTGCCTGTTATCATTTTATTGGGAGAATGTATTTTCTGGCACCAGTTATGGATGATATTTAGTTTGCAATGTTGCATTCCTTCTGCATAAAGAGTATGCAGTGTTTGCTGGTGCTTCTTTCGGTTCCTCTTTGTGCATTACTAAAGTTAGGATCCATTTGGCAACAGGGCATGCTGCGAACCTAACAGTGCTGTCTCAAAACATATGCTTCAGGTATTTTGCTGTAATGGTATGATCATAAAACTGATAGATGCCACTGTTTAAGTAAGTCAATTAGAATACCACTGGCTTTGAACAGTATCAGAGAAAAACGTTTTTGACAGTTTTAGGAATCCTTGCAAATAAAATTATATTAAACATTTGCATTTGATTCTTTACTGTGTTAGATCCATAGATAGCAGTACGCCATTTTAGTTAGAATAGAGGTTTTGAAATTTTTGAAATCTGGGTTGAAATTCCAAGCCTGTCAATTATGAGCTGTGTGTCTTTAGACCATTCTGTTTATGAGCCTCAGATCCCTCATCTACTAGCATGAAGATAACTACAAAATGAATAAATGAGAAGTTGTATGTAAAATATTTAACAATACCAAGTAATGGTGATTAATCACTTAACTAAATGGAATTTAAAAAATTAAAGTGTGTAATTCACTACAATATATACCAATTCTCACAAGTTTTTACTTATAGTTATCTAGGGAGAGGAAAAAATTATTTTTCCTACTACCCTCCTAGTTTTTCTGTCTGAGGTCCTACGTGCTGGATTGACAAAAGACAGATTAAAAAGAGAAAAAGCATGCAAATTTAATATAAGTTCTATATGTCATAGGAATCTTTTTAAGGAAATGAAGACCCTTTGAAATATTAAACCCGAGAGCTTTTATACTAGTTTTAACAAAGAGCAGAAAATTGTGGGAAAACAGAATAGGATAAAAGAGTATGAGCGAAGGGTAATAAACTGGGGGAAACTTAGGCCTGTTCTTTAGGATTCTTCTCATCATCCATCTTGCTCTTAAGAGCAAGGATGTTCCTTTCTTCTGGGTACAAGGAGGCAACATCTTACAAAAGGGTCTTATGACCTGCCTCAGGTAGTAAGGGGAAGGTTAGAGAGTCCTTGTACCACTGTTTCTCACAATCCTTCAGCTTAAAATATTTATATGCCAAGATGCCATATTTAAGGAGGCATATTCTCATCCCCTTCAGGGTCCATACTAGTACATAGCTGATATCATTATGTGAGCATACTTGTCACCTATTTAAATTCAAGACAGCTGCCGTTTGCATGAAGGCAAATGATGTCTTATTATTTTCTGTGTTTTTAGTTCCTTTTGTCTCTTGATACAGCACTCTGTGTACACGTATGTTCTGCATTTCTGCATTGAAATGTGTTGTTTTAAAATTAAAATTGTCCTTTTTGACAAAAATGACTGTCATATGCTTTCAAGATTGTTAGTTAAACCTGGGTATCTGAGTTGCATAACACCCAGATGACATGGGAAATTATGAGAACTGATATTGCAACAGTTCTAAGTACCCTCCTCGTTAAAAAGTAATTATATATACATGTAATGATAAGACTTTATTATTATTAAGTATGTAAATATGAATGCACATTATCATATCACTGTTACATTCATACACCTAGTCTCATTTTATATTAATTATGTCCATATTTAATGGTTATTTTTGCTTATTCCCTCCAATGAGGAAATATTGGAGCTAATTATGCTTCTAGGGCGAGGACTGAGTGTACTTTTTTTTTTTTTTGGTATGTTCTTCCTCCATCTAAAAATTAGTTTGTATTAACTCATCATTATGTTCATTAAGTCAATAAATCAGCAAGTATGTATTATGTACCCAGTGTTTGCCAAAGCATGCATTCTGTTGCCTTTAAATTGCTTTTTAATATTTCAGGTTGCTTTCTAATTTACTGTGTAGATTAACTGACCTTGATCTACTTTAGGTTTAAATTATGTTCTCTTGGAATCTTAAAAGTTACAAGGGCTCATTTTCCATACATAAGTTAGTAAATGAAAATATATAAGTTAAAATTGCAAGCATTCCTAACTCTTTCATACTCTTTATTCAAGAATTCTTGAATTTGCTAGTGTTGCACTGTATGTTAGCTAGCTGGTCTATTTTATATTTTTAAAGGCTGGGAAGTAAGACTCTAGAAAAAGAGAATGGTTTTTATGCAGGAAGTTTTTTTAATAATTTCTTACGATGGAGGCCTATCTAAACACATTTTCTCTTGCCAACATAGGAAGGGCTATCTAAGGGCCAAATTTAACTTAACGTTACCATCGCATAAAGTAGTAGAAAAGAATTATTACTTCTGCTGAAGCCGCACTTGTCAATGGAACCTTAGCTGCTTGTGAACTCAAGACCCAAGACCCAAGTGATTTATCTTCCTCTTTCTCCATCCCCAAGATTGACAAAAGAATAGACAGAATCAGCCACAACAAGTTCTATTTTTCCTCTCTCTGTGCCTGTGGCAGTACTTCTGTGGAATATGTACGTTTTAGAACTTTAGCTATAGTCCTTTTCTGAACTTTATGTCCTCAACGGCAGGTAACTGGAAAGGATGTTAGAAAAATAAGCTAGTAATATTGCAGTAGTATTTTTTTTAATTGGAGAAAAAGTGAGGAAAAACTGCTATGTTGGGCGCCAGGGTAGCTCAGTGGGTTGAGCATCTGCCTTTAGCTGGGGTTGTGATCCCCACATCTTGGGATCAAGCCCCACTTTGGGCTCCCCACCAAGGGGGAGTCTGCTTGTCTGTTTTTCTCTGCCCCTCTCCCCTGTTCCTATTCATGCTTTCTCTCTCTCTCTCTGAAATAAAAATAAATAAAATCTTTTATAAAAAAAACTGCCCTGTTAAAAAACGAGATTAACAATATTTTTGCAGTATCCCAAACTGAAGTGATACTAAATAAATATAAAACTGGGCACTGTGAAAAAAATAGAAGTTCAAGATTAAGGTAGGTGCTGTTTTGTTTGCGTACGTGCATGCAAACACATGCACACAATTAGCAGATGCCTCTGGCATACATTGTATACCCTTGGCTCAACTCTGATTTCACCCAGACCCAAAGTCAACTATTTTGTTGGCACTCAGGCCTACCTCTGCTACCTAATTCTCAACTCAACTGCCTCCTAGACTTCCTCAAGGCCAGTAGTCTGCTCGGCTAGAACCAGCCATCTGCTTGTGGACAGGGGAGTTCACTGGGGAAGGAGGACCTGTGTATCATTACCAGCTTCATATTTCCCAGAGATCTTAGCAGAATTTGGTCCTCCTTGCCATCAGTTAACAACTTCAATAATAACATATATTGTAGCTTTTCTTCTTTTTTCCATATCTCTCTCCCTGTTCCTTAACACTTGTTTCCTGGGATTACCTCCCAAATAAACTACCTGCCTCAAAGTCCTTATCTTGGCCCTACTTTCTGGGGATCCCAAATTAGAACACTATACCATATAGAAACATTTGCATTTATTATGTTTGAATAACTCAAAACATTTGTAGACATAATAAGTATTTACCAACCATTTAATTATTTAGTGTTATTATGAAAATATCACACAGCCAAAAAAAAAAAAAAAGAAAAAATATCACACAGCCTTCTGTAAATCAGATTTGACAAAATGGTAATCATCTTACCACCTCTTTTAACATTTAACATATCATCTACCTTCTTGGAAAGCAACTGTCATCTTGTTGGTGAAGTAACATTTACATGTTTGAAACAGTTGGCCAATATTATGAGAATCTGCTCCTTTCTGGCATTTTACTCATTACTGAACTTCTTGTTAGCATACTAATTAGAGTGATGTCTTACTCCAGATCTCACAAGGTGATCAATTTCAGCAAAACTTTCTCCTAAAGCTTATCTTTCAAAAGCAGGCTTTCCTGAAAGCTGTGGTTTACATAGGAAGTTGTGAAAAATTTCATGGAAGAGGAGGGATTTTACCCGATTTTAGATGAATGTATTGGAGACTGTGAAAGTCAGTATTTTTTGTAAGATTTTATTTATTTATTTGAGAGAAATAGCATGATCAGGGCAGAGAGGAGCAGAGGAATAGGGCAAAGCAGACTCCCTGCTCAGTGGGGATCCCCATACAGGGCTCGATCCCAGGATTCTGTGATCATGACCTGAGCTGAAGGCAGACACTTAACCAACTGAGCCACCCGGGTGCCCTGTAAGAGTCAGTATTAAATTAGTGGTAGAGGAGAATCATTATGTTTCATCCAAAAGAGGTGGTTAAGGAGAGAGTGATCGTATAACCACCTTGCTTTTTCTTGTGTAACAATGGAAGTTTATGTGGAAAAAAAAAAAAAAGTACATAAAAATGAAAGCAAGGCATTCATTCACACACAGCTTTTCAGAGGGAAAATAAAATGTGGCATAAATAAAAATTCTGGCATGTATTTACTGAGGTATTTTGAACTTGTCATAGGTGTGTAAAAGATGTAGTGTAGTTATTTTATGTTTGTGTACATGATGTGGCTTACTAAATATCAGTGTTTTCTGGGACACCTGGGTGGCTCAGTTGGTTAAATGTCTACCTTTAGCTAAGGTCATGATCCCAGGGTCATGGGATGGAGCCCCACATCGGGCTCCTTGCTCAGTGGGGAGTCTGCTTCTCCCTCTCCTTCTGCCTTTCGCTCCCCCTGCTTGTGCTCTCTCTCTCTCTGTGTCAAATAAATAAATAAATAAATAAATAAATAGGCTTTTAAAAAAATCAGTATTTTCCTTCCATTGTATTGTTATAACCAAGGATAAAATGATTGTTACATAGAACTGGGAGAGAACAGGTTGTATTATCCCATGTATCTATTCTAACTTTTGCATGCTTAACTAATTGGTCAGAAGGGCTATAGAAGACCATTTATAGAAGCCATATCTATAACCATCTTCTGTGGGAGATAAGGGACTGGAAAAAAGCAAGAGTTTGTCCTCAAAGTAAAAAAAAAAAAAATTCCCTCTACAGTACTGTCAAGAGAAGTACTAACTATTCCAAATATTTTGTTTATTCCTTCATTATCAGTTTAAGAATATGGACTAAATTTCCTTTAATTTTTATTTGTCCGAATGCAAATTAAGTTTGTTAATGACCTATTTTTCTGGTGGTAATACTAAGAACGGCATTAAACTAAAATCATAAAATTAAACCAAGGAACTTAAGATATCTTGCTTTTTTCTATAGTGAAGGAGTCATATTGCTGTCAAAACGGTAGATAAAATCTTTTAAAGTCTTAATATACCCTTCATTGGCCCTTTTCTAAATATTCCCAAATGCATATCAGAAATATAGATCTGGTCCTATTAAACTGCCATTTATTAACATTAACCAAGTAGCATTGCTGCCAGGAGGAAAAACAGAAAGACGATTTATCTCTGTGCCTTCTTGAAGTTTGCAAGATAAATATGCACCAATTTTAAATGAAAGTGAACATCAGTAAACTAGACAGATTTATTGAGTTAGCTTGTGGCAAAATGAGCTTGCTCCATTTTCACATACTTTTTCTGGTAGTAAATGTTTTAATCTATTGATGCCATGGAGAAATGCTACATTAGCTATAAAACAGAAAGAGGGCACTGTTCAATGATGGGACCAATAATACGTATAATGCAGTAAACACTTTGCAAGAATTTAATGGCCCTGAATTCAGATAGGCAATGCATAGTTTACTAAGCTGAGGAAGAAGATTCATTAGACTGCTGGCTCCTTCAAATACATAAACTCGACTTAGACATGATATGAAGACATCAGTTCTTCAGTGGCAGAAGAAACTACATTTCATTTCAAAAAGAAGGAAAAACCATTCTCATAGGTTACTGCACACCAGAATTTTGTGTTTTGTTCTTCCTATGGTAGTATAAGCATTTGATTCTTACTTTTGTTGTGAGGGGTTTATAATTTTCCGTCACAAATCTCTCCTCTTTATTTTTTTTAAAGATTTTATTTATTCATTTGACATAGAGAGAGACACCCAGAAAGAGAGGGAACACAAGCAGAGGGAGTGGGAGAGGGAGAAGCAGGCTTCCCTCTGAGCAGGGAGTCCGATGCAGGGCTCGATCCCAGAATGCTGGGATCATGACCTGAGCCGAAGGCAGACGCTTCATGACTGAGCCACCCAGGCACCCCAAATCTCTCCTCTTTAAAACTGTTAGACACAGTAGAGTCTAGAACCTCACTATGATTGGAAGAATCCATGTTACACATGGAACGAGTGAGCTGATGTTCAGAGAAGACTCACAGGTTACGATGCCATTGCTTGGGATTAAAAAATATCAACCTGAGAAATCTCAGAAATGTAAAACTTACCTACTCACTCTATTTTCAACTGTATGTGTCATTTATTGAAAAGTAGATAGCAGATTCTGAAGTCATATAGTTTTTAGATAAGTGGCAAATCAGCCAAAACTCACAACTTGAGATATCATTCAAAATATCATGCATTGAATGTATTTTTTTCAAACTTTATTGACATTCGCAATAGGGCATCAGACTGTTGTGTTACTTCATTTTCTGGATGAGAAAAATTGTCAGTAATTTTTTGGGAGATGATGCGGACCATCCAGTGACCATAACCCTCACAGCCAGATTGTCCTTTTTCAAATCCTCATTCTGTTTCTTACTAGATATGTGACCTTAAGATTTGTGAACTTGATTTTTCTGCCCCACACTTTCTTCATCTATAAAATGGTGACAATCTACTTACCTTAAAGAGCTGTTTTGATAGTTTAGTGAGTTAAAAGTGTTTCCACACAGTAAACATTTAACAACTGTTGGCTGTTTTTGCTCTAAGTGCTTGTTGTTTCAAATTATGCATTTATTCAGTCATATTTGAAAATGCCCCAAACTGCAAGCTATTTTGTTTTCAGTGTTCATTATTGTAAAATGTAGTGTGATGGAACAGAGTATTGTAGTTTTGTTTGGTTTTAGTAATTAGATATTAAGCCAAAACTCAAATGGATTTATTAATTAAACCTCATATTTAGAAAATATTTACTCCAGCACAGCAATTATGCAATCCATATCCACATTCTACTTTTAATTGTGTTTCTTTTTATTTTGCCTTTGGTAATATGAGTAAAGTTATACCAGTTATTCAAGAGCATCAAAGGTAAGAGGCCCCTTGTACTAATTTAATAAATTTAAACTATTTGTTGTATAGCTTCTCTATTCCAGATACTATTCTAGATGGTGGGACTCAGCAGTGAATAAAATAGAGTCCTTGAATATATATGACTAGCTTTCTAATAGATTAAGAGAGTGTGTCACAGTGTGAGGGTTTCTGAGGAGATATAGTTTCTATTTGAAATTTATTTGGTGTTTAATGTTGTGTTTTTTAAAATAAACCAACTATACTTTAGTAGATATCAACTTTTTTTGTTTGGTCTGCAAGGAAGTTTATTTCATTAAAAAGTTAAAAAAAAACACACCTAATAATATTATACCATGATATTTCCTTCCTTAGTGCTCTAACCAGCAAATTCATTTTTATGATCCTTCTACAGATAACTTTCAAGGGAAAACAAACAGTTGGGGGCTAGTTAGTTTAAACAGACAGTAAAGTATGTTGCCACTAGTCCAATCGAGAAAAGAATAATGATCACTTGTTTCATTCCCTAAACTTGTTTTTCCCCTAATTTGACACATTTCACTATAATAAACAAAAAGTGCATTCAGTGAATTACTGAGCAGATGTTGGTTGAGTGTTATAAAGAACGGGAAGGAAAGCATACTTCATTGTTTATTTGTTTTAATTTAATTTTAGATTTAATGTCTCAGCTTTGGGTGTTGTACCACATGACATACTTTTTAAGGGCTGTCTGCTCATTTCTTTTCTCGACGTTGACCTTGCTAAGGCATAGAGGTCACTCGAGGAGTATTTATTCCTTCTGTCACTATCTCTCCAAGGAAGAACATAAATCCATCAAGAAAACAGATCATGAAGAATATACTCCCTTTCTTCGGAGCATGCAATTCTTGTGTCAAATATTATAACGTTGCAGAGCTAGACCCCATTATAAATGCTTTCAACTGTGAGTGGGAAATAAATAGAAACTATGTTCGGCTGGGCCAAGGGAGTCTTGACACAGAATTGTCACAGGTGCAATGTGATGGACCCTGAAGAATTAGAGAAGAAAAAGGAAACTCTCAGGAGAAAACTGCTACATCTGCAGTTTGCTCTAAGCTCCATAATTCATAAAACATGTTTTCTTCTTTCATTAGGAAAAAAAGTAGCAAACAGTTTTATGTATACCACCTTCCCCTTTTTTGGCATATTTAATCCTTCCACCCGTGCATTTCTTTCCCCTCTGCAGACATTATAGATTTCAGTCACTACTAGCTCCTCACTTTACAGGTGACCAACATGTGCCCAGTGAGTCTGGAATCGGACACTCCCCTAAAAGGTGTCCCAAGAAAGCCTCTTGTCAAAAAACAGATCTTAAATAGATGGTTCTGAGAAGAGATTTTTTAGCAAAATTTAGCATAAGTTTTTTCAATATAAGTTATTACCGGTTATTAATACTAACTTTCTTTGTTGAAATCAAAATAGATATTGTCACTAACAGTAGGCCATCAAATCACTTTCTATACCCATTAAATATAACTCAGTGGATAAAGCAGGGCTGACATTTAGAAAGTAATAGAAGTAGCTGAGAACTCTCTCCCCTCCCTCTGTCAATGAAAGTATTCAACAATAATAAATAGTGCAAGTAGTTTGCACTTGAAAGATAGTTGTTTAGCACTTGGGCTCTTTTGCTGTTGTTGTTGTTTATTTTTTTATTTAAATTAAATTAATTAACATAAAATGTATTACTGGTTTCAGACGTAGAGGTCAGTGATTCATCAGTCTTAATATAACACCCAGTGCTCATTACATCACCCAGGTACCCCATCTGCTTTATCCCCTTCCCCTCCAGCAACCCTTAGTTTATGTCCTATGATTGAGAGTCTCTTATGGTTTGTCTTCCTCTCTGATTTGTCTTGTTTTATTTTTTCCTCTTTTTCCCCTATGATCCTCTATTTTGTTTCTTAAATTCTACATATGAGCGAGATCATATGACAATTGTCTTTCTCTGATTGACTTATTTTGCTTAGCATAATACCCTCTAGATCCATCCACATCGTTGCAAATGTCAAGATTTCATTTTTTTTTTTTTAATGGCTGAGTAGTATTCAGTTCTATATATATACCACATCTTCTTTATCCATTCATCTGTCGATGGACGTCTGGGCTCTTACCATAGTTTGGCTATTGTGAACATTGCTGTTATAAACATTGGGGTAGCACTTGAGTTCTGATGTCAGAGGCCTGACATTGGATCCTGGTCTGTCACTTACTATTTATTTAATTTATATGTATCATGGTTTCTTTCTTTCTAATATTGAACTAATAATGCTATCTACTTTATAGTGGTAATATAATTGTTAAGTGGATAATACATGTAAATTCTTTAAAACCATAAACTGGTAATTGGTAAATACTCAATTACTATTAGCTATCCTCGTTATTTTTGTCATCATCACTTTTCTTGTTTGCCAGAAATCAAAGCATAGAGGCTAAGACTGTAGGCTCAGAAGCTCAAATACCAGCTCTACTAAGTGCTAATGACCTCTATACTTAGTCTGCCCATCTGTATAATGGTGACAATAATCTCAACAGGGTTGTTCTGAGGATTAAATAAGATGAAGTAAATTGAGTATTTAGCAAAAAGACTGACATACCATAAATGCTAAATAAACTGGACTAAAAATAGCCTGTTTCAATGTTATTAAGGAGGGATTTCACAGAGATTACAAAATCTTTATTAACAATTGAATGTAGAATAAATATTTTGCTATGTGCAGTTCTATAAATAGATAGTGAGAAAGATAATGGACTCCACTATCGAGAGATAAGATGTACTACCTAAGGAGAATTTTGTGTGCCACTTAGCAGAAATGAAAGACATGCTTTGCCATCTGTAAGATTTGTCCTCTTCTCCTTTGTTCATATCATTGAACAAACCATACTGAGTTTATATTTGTAGCCATTTGCCTATGATTTTAAAAGCATGTCAGTGCCAACATTTATTGACCAGCCGTTATAATGAGACAATGAGATAGAACCCAGTAATGCCTGGCTGAATGATATAGGGTTCTCTGCCTTCAAAAACTTCCATATATTTCCTGAAGAAAGATAGAAGATAAAAATACCAAGTGCCAAAGAGAATCGTGAGACTGTATAAGTATAATGAACTAGAATTGATAATTGGCAAACAGTGACCATGGGATAAACATCCAGTGGGTTGTTTTCCAACTAGCCCATGAGCTAAGAGTATCTTTTACATTTTTTCAGAGATGTTAAAAAAAAAAAAAAAAAGAAAGAAAAGAAAAGAAAAAGAAGATGACTGTGATGACAACAGCTGGCCTGTTTGTGGCTCATAAATCTTAACTTACTTACTTTTTGTCCCTTTGTAGAAAAAGCTTGCCAATTCCCAGACTAGAACATTATTGAAAATCTCCCTCCCCCACAAACTAAGTTGAAATTATACATTTATTCAATATGGGACTGGTAAGTAAAGCAGTATATGAAGGAGGAACTTAGAACCAAAAGAGTTTGGCTTAACTAGGAATAGGAGATCTGAGGCATTCTGAACAGGGGCAACTGAGTGAGAAAAGTTGAAAAATAAATATAAGTGTGGAGTATATGAAGTAAAAATAAATAAACCATTGTGAAGAATATGATTAGCCTATATGATTAAAAAGATATAAAATTGGAAAAAAATATAAGAAACACACTTTTGGAAATTTATGGTAATGAATCTGAAGACTTGGAATTTATTCAGATGCATTGATATTAGCATCTCAATTTTCAAACACCAAAAAAACAAATGAGTAAGAATCTTAAATCTACTTTTCAAAAGATTCAGTTAGCATGTATGGGATATATGTGGTGTGTATATTTTTGCTAATGACTTCTGAGATTAAGTTTTTTTGTTTTTGTTTATGGTTCTAGGAATCCTATCTGTTTTATTTATCTTGTTTTTATTAACCATATTGTATTATTAACCATTGTATTATGTAATACAAAATCTTTTCTGCTTTTTGGCTAGTGAATCCAGTCCCAAATTGGTTGGGGTATTTGGAGTACTTCTACAAGGTACCAAAGTATGTAGTAGCTCCTCAGATTCCTAAACTACTCCTCAGGGTGTTTTTTGTGTGTATCGGGTTTTTTTCCCTTTAATGTGTGCGTTTTGTCATCTCATTCTCTTGCACCAGGTGATGATAAAAACTTCCAATTCCACAATTAAGTCACAAGATCCTAAGAGCTTTTGTAAGACTGAAGGAACAATGTTGGGTCAAAAGCAAAGCAACTTGATTTCTTTTAGCTTTTGATGTTTCTCATCAGAAAATTAGAACAGTCATTCCTGCCCCCACAATACATAAAATTGTAAAATGAACCAAAAAATATTATATTATTTCATAATTTGTTTTTAGTACTATTAAGAGTTAAAAAGTAAATTGTGATTTGGTGCTAATATCTAATTCTCTGACTTCATTTTTTTAATTTGTAAAATATTGTCTGAGACTAAATGACATCTAACATAATATTCAGCCCCCAAACCACAGTAATTATAACATATTGACTAAATCTAGGATTAGATTAGATTAATTTTGAGTATCTTATTTATTGCATAAGCAGTGGATGTATAGAACCTAGTAGTAGGAATCAGTCAAAAAATAAATTTCTCAGGAACAAATGGGTGACATTTTTCATAAGAAATTTGATTTTAGCTAAACTGCTCTTCCTCGTGTTTTTAACTTTGGTTTCTCTTAATGATTCCCTCTCCCTGCTATTCACTTCTATTTTTGTCTGTTTTTAATCTCTTTACACAGATTCCCCTGAATGCATTTAAAAATAGCTTGTTGTTGGTAAATTATTATACTGAAAATCACTGATTATTAGACTGTAAGTTTCCTTAAGGCAGAGATCAGTCCCTCCTCTGTATCATATTCATGGTAGTACCACCAAATTCATAGAGTTTCTTTGAGGATTAAATAAAATTATCCACATAACCAGTCACATAGTACATATTCAGGAATTGTTAGGTATTATGATTATTATTACTTCTCTCTGTATTCACAGCTCTAAGGGCCTTGCAAACAACAAATACATTCCATGGGCCTAATACAAATATGCATGTATGTTTATGTATATAGCATAGTCTTATACACTCTGAAGGGACTCTCCCTTTGTTTTTGTTTTCTGTTTAGCAACTTTATTTTTTTTTATGTTTTTATTTATTTATTTGTCAGAGAGAGAGAGAGTGCACAAGCAGGGGGAGCATCAGGCAGAGAGAAAAACAGACTCCCCATGAGCAAGGAGCCCAATGTGGGACTCTATCCCAGGACCCTGGGATCATGACCTGAACTGATGGCAGACTCTTAACCTACTGAGCCGCCCAGGTGTCCCCTTTCAGCAACTTTAAATGCAATGTGGTTGTTACATAGTGGTGACAAATCACTATGACAAGGGTATATCATTGATGAACCAAACGTAATGTTGACTTTGCTACCAATGCCTTTGAAAAATTATTATCTTTCTAAAAGCTATTACCAATATATTCCCCAGAGTCTACTAATAGCACCATTTTCTTTTAAAAGGTTAAATTAACCAAAAGATTTTACAGATCCATCAAAAAAATGGAAATTTACTACAAAACAAAAGGTAGCCTCAGTTTCTGCATCATCTATAGATATTGTATTTCAATGTTTAAATTAGAATGTGGCTAGTGAAAGCATCTTATGAATTACTGACATTTTCAATCTACACACTCCAGGATGAAATTCATTAGAAGGTAATAATTTTGAAAACACATTATATAAAGCCATTGTAGTACAAGGTGCTTGAGCGACACTTTTTTTCACTGATGCACGGGTATTATTTGAAAAACATAATTTAGAAGCTGAGCTGCAGAGATTACTCCTGTCTTTCATTAAATAAAGAATTAGCACCTTATTTACTGAAAGAGACAGATGTCTGTCAGAATTTTTGATATGCACTATACCAAAAAATTAATGAACTTCACAGATCTTTTTATTTCTATTTACTGAAGTGCTTCTGTATCTTCTTGGTGTATGTGAAGGGAAAAAAGAGAATGTTCTCTGTTCCAGAATAATGAGAATTAACAGGACATGGGGTATGCAGCACAGGTTTGTTTCTGGTGATAAGAAGTATCTTGTTCCCTTGGCCAAGAAATGAGGAACCACTGTTTTTTATTATTTTATCTTCTCTGGAAAGATGCTCTGCCTCACTCATCTCAGGGTTAATAGCACTGAAAAATGCGGCATCCAGTCTCATTCTCTGAAATGCTACAGTGCAGTTCATCATTGCATGGAGGCATAAGAAATACTTATTGAGCTTTTTCTATGTGCTGAACACTGGAAATGCAATAATGAATAAGATCAAAACTTGTATTTGAATTCCAGCTCTACCACTTACTAACCAAAAGACAATGCTTCTTTGTACCTGTTTCCTCACTTGAAAAGTTAAGATAAGGAGAGTATCTACTTCATAAGGTTGCTGCGAGATGGTTAAGTTAGTGTTGTATGGCACACTTCAGTGCACTGGATAGCACACGGTACATGCTTAGTAAAAGTTCGTTCTTACAACAGAGTGCCTACCCTCAGGAGGATCCCGTCCGTGTTCTTTATCCCTCTGAAGTGCACCCCTACCTGGATTTGTTGACAGAAGGGAAATGGAGAGCGAGAATGCAACAGTTTTACTGAGTTTGCATGTTGTAAGAGCCAGTGTAGGGTTAGATAAATGACAGACTCTGCCATCTACCAGTGTTGTTCTTGGTCAAATCTTTTAACCTTTTTAGTTTTGGTTCACTTGTCTCTGATACAGGAATAATAAATACCACATCACAGTGTTGTTTGAAGAATTAAATCAAGTGATTCATGTGAAAACATTTTGTTACGTTATAAAGTGCTATACAAGTGAAAGTATTATTGTAAACTTTTGATTATTTACTTATAGCGGCTTTGTTTATGGATGATACACCAGCAAATTTTCATCCAAGACTGATTTTTTACTATTCACTTAGTTTGCCTTATTGCTGTCTCCTTCACTGCCCAGCGGGCTAGTGATAAGCATACCCAAATGTATTTTAATAGTACAGCCAGATGTAAACAAGAAAATAATAACTGTTTAAAATAGTACCAAATTTCAATGATAAAAATAGGTATTTGTAAATTATTTAATGTTCTATAACTATCCCATGTTCCCCATAAGTGTTTTTTTATTTTTATTACAGAGGCATCATTGGATTATATAACATAGAAAATGTATGGTATGACTTACAGTTTAAAAGAAAAGAAAATTTAAGCTACATTGGAATTAGACACAATTTCATAGTTCTTAGTTATGACAATTTAGTTCTAACAATTTTTAGCACACAACAATTTTATTTCTTTGTAATTTGCAATGCAATTTGGAAAAGCCTGGCAATGCATGTATATGCTCTCTCATCCATACCTTTTCTAATTAAAAAATGCAATTCAAAAGTACTGCATATGGTACAGATATGGATAGAACTAATAACGTCTTATTTTTCTAAACAATAATATGTCTATTGGCTATATATTATATCTCTTTTATGAACTGTTGGGAAATAAAGGGAAAATTTACTAGTCTTTTTTTTTTCCGTTTCTGCCTTTTATACAGAATAAAATTACCCTTAGTTTGAATTTGTCATTTACTCTAACCACAGGATATAGCTTATGACATTAAGTTTGACAAAGGACAACAATGAAATCACTTTAAGGAAATATATAAGCATATTTGCAGAGGCTGAATGGACAATAAAAATAGTTTGGGGATTAAAAGTGAAGAGAGAAAAAGAGAGTAACTAGTTCCAAAGAGGATTGGAAATGAACAATGACAGCTATAATGCCAGAATTCAGGATATTGGACCTTACCAAAAGACAGGAGGTACTGAAGAAGGCTGAGCACAGATGTCATCGTACAATTCATTTATTTATGATCTCATTACAGAGAGGAGAAAAGGGAGTATTTTCGGTCTGTGTTTTTAGATATTTGCAGGCTGTTTTATAGCAACACTTTTTTCTTGCCAATATAATCCTCAAGACTATCCGTATGTTTTTTTTTTTTAATTTTCCTTTTTTTCCCCTCCAGTTTTACATTTAATGAGTTGGCATACATATTGCTCATAAATTGTACTTTCCTCCACATCCATTAAAATATACAAAGACATTATACAGATAATACCCTGTATGTATGTTTGTGTATAGCAAATCCAGATTTTCTTCACCACTTTTTCTTTTTGCTATATGCTTAAAATATTAAGAAGCAGAATTAATCACCTCTATTTAGATTATATATTAATTCAACAGCTGTTCACTGAGTACTTATTATGTGCCAGGCACTCTGAGGTTATGAAGGATATAGTGGCAAGGGTGTTCACTTGTATCCGTACAATTTGTTTGTATGAGTATCCCCCCCCCCAGGGGACAGAAGCTTCTAGAATCAGAATTAGATGATGACGGTGACTGGCTAATCCTAAATGTAACTAAGCTTTTCAATGACAAATTATGTTTGCCTTGCCAGTTTTTGTTACGGGAATATGATTTGTGTGTGCTTGTTTCAACTTAAATTATAGGATTGTTTTACTTGAGTCTTGAAAATAGCAAATAAATGATAAATGAGCTACAGCCAGTCATGACATAGGCAAGAACATAATAATTTTCTCCAAAGTGAAACTGCCTAATAAATCTTAATTTTGAATAAACAGCAAGAAACAGAAACTAGCTTTACTTATGCTACAGTTTATGCCAGTTTATTTCAAATTAGACCAAGACCAGAGAATTAAAAGTAAAATTTTACCTAATGACAATTGAGAAAACAGAAGTAAAAGTTCTTTGAAAAATAACAATATCCATTAAATTGTAGGATAGTATTTACAAGATAACAAATACCTTATCAACACTTTGTATCGCATATCCTGTCTTCCTCATTAAGTGTTTGTTGAAGAAATACTAGTCACCAAGAAGTTAGGATAACTGTGCTTTAGAATAAGACGAAGAGTTTTATGTGAAATAAAAACTAAAGTTGTGTGTGTATATATTTTATGCTTCAGAATATAAGGGGCACCTGGGTGGAGTCGGTTAAGCGTCTCCCTTCCGTTCAGGTCATGATCTCAGGGTCCTGGGATCAAGCCCTGCATCAGGCTCCTTGCTCAGCACAAAGCCTGCTTCTCCCTCTCCCTCTGCCACTCCCCCTGCTTATGCTTTCTCGCTCTTTCTCTCTCTGCCAAATAAATAAATAATGTTTAAAAAAGACTATAAATCCTCTATATACGATTCTTAAAAGTATATATATTTAGAAGTATTTCAAGGAACAAAATTAGTTCTCTCTATATTTTTATAGTCTAGTTGCTGAAAAATGTCAACTTCAGTATGACTTCCCACTCCCAACCTCCACTTTCATTGTAATGTGCCTTGGTTCCAAACTTTCTAGACTATTTATTAAATTTCTTAACGTGCTTTCTTACACTTATTTTAGTTGTCCGTCTGAACTCAGATTTGTGAGTATTCTAGTCACAAAATGAAGTGCATCTGCTAAGTAAAGGATTTAACTGACCTGTAATGAGGCATATAATCCAGTGAACACTGCAGTCACTCGATAAAGACTGAGGATGATGATAAAGCATAACAGTATAAATAGAGTTGCTAAAAGAGTCCTAGAAATACTATTAAAATAAGATTTGTATGTTAATGAGATAAGGAATCTTTAAAAAATAACCCCTTTGCAACTTTTTAAGCATAACTTTTTATTTCAGATTTATTTATTTTAGAGACAGCAAGAGTGAGTGGGGGGATGGGGAGAAGGAAAGTGAGAGAATCTCAAGCAGACTCCCCTCTGAGCGTGGAGCCCGAGGATGTGGGGCTTGATCTCAGGACCCTGAGACCATGACCCAAGGCGAAATCAAGAGTCAGAGGCTCAACTGACTGATCCACCCAGGTGCCCCAAGCATAACTTTTGGTATAGACTAGCTTTGTCTTCTAACACATGTGATACTGAGCTTTCAAAAGAGTCATTGGAGAGAAATGAGTGTGATTTTGGACAATAGAAGACAAAAGAGCTTAAGTCAAAGCACAAAAATCTCACCCAAACACAATTACCCAAAACAGTATTCTCCCTTGTTTTGAAACTTCCCTAGAGTTTTATTTATTGTGCAATATTTCAGTTCATCCATTCCATTGAATTTTTTTAGATTTATATCAACTGCAATCTGTGATTTTTAAGTTTGTGTTCTGAACCCATTTTTCCCCAACTCTTCTCCTTGTTTTTTGGTGGTGCCTGTTCTTTTTTCTGATGTAGGCAAATTGTGTCTAATGAGACAAATGTTTATGAGATAAACAGGATGCTTCTTGGTGAGTTACATGAATATGTTACAATTTCCCAAAATTTTTTCCTGACTTGTATTGGTCAGTACTTTAAAAATAAAAATGGAATCTAATTTGAGAGATACGTAGCCATAACATGGCTGAGGATTTCAATTTGTTTTTACAAAGGTGTGTTGACTTGGTAAGAATTTCAGAAAAGGCCAGAACAGATGGCTCATTATTTATGTCAACCTTCTAATAAATTTTTCTGAAAGATACTTTTCCACAATATCAAATATTGATAAGTGGGAGGCAAAGAAGTTTCTTCAATAAAGATTATGAACCCATTTATTTAGTATGAGAGCATTCCCTGTAAATGTGTGCCTCATGAGGTTTATTTCTCTTAGGACTGACATGGAAAATCTTAGGCCTGAGAAAATGAGTTGCAGAGTAGTTTCTTCTGAAGAGATCAATCCTTGAGATGGGTAAAAAGCAAGACTATTATGTTAAGAAGTGGTATAAACTATAATAGTTTATAAATGAGACTAGTCAAGCTATTTGAAAGCTTTATGTGTATAATTACCTTCCTAACTTTGAAAGGGAAATATGGGTGTTCTTATGAGGAGTATTGTATTTCCTATGTCTATAATTTGAAATTGTATGTTTTTTTCTATCTTAGCTTGAATAACTTTTGCCTTACGTTTTCTAAGTCTGTACTGTGTTTTTAAGTTTATAATATGATTGCTTTTTTAAAAAAATAATTTTACTAGGGAAATGTTTAAAAAAAAAAAACCTATGTCAAAAAGCAAGTATGAGTGAAATAAATTATTTACTTTCAGTTTGGAAGAGGTGAATAAAAAGTGCTTGGCCAATACCGTACCATTAATCTATTCTCTTTTCTCCTTTCTCTCTGTACTTCTCTCTCTCCAATAGAAGTGGAACAAAAAGGTAATTAAATACCTTTCATAAATTATATACTATTTATAGGCTAAGTTATTTAACAGTTTAACATTTAGTTAAAATAATTTTGTATTAATTCTTATCTATTTTATGAAAATTTATTTACTACTTCTGCTGCTCAACTTCACTTTAATCTGTTGTGATGAACAGTGCTGGTTTGATCCTTTTATCCTAAAACAGTTTAATCATGTAAAATTTTCAACCATGCATTTTCTTCCTCTTTACTTTTAAATAAGTAGTTAGAAAATCCAGTAGATGGTGATGGATAGTGATGCTTTAGATTTGTTTTTATTTCTATACTAGATAATTTTCCATAGCTCTGGTGTGGTCTCCCCATTCCTTTAATTTTTAACCATTGGGGGAGAAGGGGAGATGGTTTTCTGAAATACCTTCTAATAATTTACTTTAGTAATCATGGGCTCATTATTAACCAACTTAAAGTTTATATACAATTTTGACAACAATGCCTATCCATTCTTTATAATTATAGCCATCATATTAGAAATTCTTCTAATCATCAATTTTATCATTGAGTATAAATTGATGAAGGCCCTCTGTCCTTGCTATGGAAGATTTTGGTGATCAACTTTGCTCTTGAAATTTTCATTTCCACAAAAGTAAAACTTTGGACATTTTAATAATGTACTCTCCTTTTTAATAACGTTCTCTCCTTTTTAATAACCTTCACATCCTAGCTGAGTTTTATCTTAGATCATTTTCCATTGGATCTAGGCATAAAAGTTGCTGTTAAAGAGCTAATCACTAATATTGAGAGAACAATACTTTAATCATTAAAATATGGGTCAACATACAAATTCCTTATGATTTCTTAATTTCTCCACCCAGTACCCTTCTAATCCTTTCAAATGTAACAGTGGACTGCATGATTATTTTTCAGTGTATTTGCTTTGCAAAAATACTGGAGCAGTGTTTCCCATAGCAGGTTCAACAGAACACTACACTTTAAACAGGCTCTTTTGAAAGGGTTCCGTGATCAAATTAGTTTGTGAAATTTGTTCATCTTCCTTACTTCTGCCTTGGAGATTCACTGATGTACCAAAGCGATTAGAATCTCCCCACAATTCAATTTAATATGATATTTCTTAAACATATGGCTAAGGTTCCCTGTTTTCTTTCTGTGTAACATCTAGTTATACCACTTGAAACAGATGCTTCAAGGACCATTCTTTGGGAAACATTGCTTATAGCCCCTTCATTATAAGCGAGCCAAGGTTTCTTACCACTGTTCACACAGTGTGCTACTGAATCATACTAAAAATAAAATGAATCAGATAATTCCTGCCCTTTTCCAATCTGAAGTATGAGCAGCAAAATATTGTAGCAAGTAATCTTGTTTTTTAATGTTCTTCTCATGTAACAGTAAAAGGTACATGTTTTTAAGTTCCAATACTACTGTATTTAACAGGACATTTTTAACTGATTAAAACCTAGATCTTGGGTTCTCTTCTCTGTAACCTTTCACCTTTTCTTCTTTCCTTATTCCTTCTTTCCTTTCTTTTTCTTCCTTTCTCTTTTTCCTCCCAGTATCCATCCATCACTCATTTTTAATTGTGTGGGTTGCATGCTCTGTGTGTGCTATAGCAGCTTTAAGAGTTTTGTTTTTGGTTTTTTTTGCTAGAAGATTCAGTGGCCTGTATTACAGGGCTTTTCTTTTCCTTTATTGTTATACTTAATTACTATTGGATTGGATTTCTATTTATTTCTTGATGATAAGTTATTGAATGGCTAATGTCATCAGAATGGAAACAATATATATATATTTAATTTCAAATAAGATACATAAAATATTATGTATAAACATTTGTATTTATTTTATGTCTATAGAATACATAGACATACATCCACCTGTGTATGTATATCCAGAAATATTGTATCACGTTTTACAAAGGTAAAAATCAAAGGAAAACACAAGTACTCATAGAGAGGCCACATTTTTCAGCAAATGAAATAAAAATGATTTTGAGCAAAAGTCAGAATTAATATGTAAGACACTTTGTGTATTCAGAAGAATGCAACGAAAGAATTAAGTGGTGGTGGGTATCTCTTGTTAGAGTTACATTCCATTTGGTGAAAAATTAAAATCTATGACAAAATATTAAAATTAATGTATTTATTATTTTAACTCTTTCCCTTCCAACAGTTTTTCTTTGTCCTGGACTACTAAAAGGAGTATACCAGAGTGAACATTTGTTTGAATCTGACCACCAATCTGGGGCATGGTGCAAAGACCCTCTACAGGCTTCTGACAAGATTTATTATATGCCCTGGACTCCCTACAGAACTGATACCCTGACTGAGTACTCCTCAAAGGATGACTTCATTGCCGGAAGGCCAACTACAACCTACAAGCTCCCTCACAGGGTGGATGGCACAGGATTTGTAGTGTATGATGGAGCTTTGTTTTTCAACAAAGAGCGCACTAGGAACATAGTAAAGTTTGATTTGCGGACTAGGATAAAGAGTGGAGAGGCGATCATAGCAAATGCCAATTACCATGATACGTCCCCCTACCGATGGGGAGGCAAATCTGACATAGACCTGGCAGTGGATGAAAATGGGCTCTGGGTAATCTATGCAACAGAACAAAATAATGGTAAAATTGTCATTAGTCAATTGAACCCTTATACCCTACGGATTGAAGGGACATGGGATACCGCATATGATAAAAGATCAGCTTCCAACGCATTTATGATTTGCGGGATTCTGTATGTGGTCAAATCTGTATATGAGGATGATGACAATGAGGCCACAGGGAATAAGATTGACTACATTTACAACACCGACCAAAGTAAGGATAGTTTGGTGGATGTACCCTTTCCCAATTCATACCAGTACATAGCAGCTGTGGATTACAACCCCAGGGACAACCTTCTTTACGTATGGAATAACTATCACGTCGTGAAATACTCTTTGGACTTTGGACCTCTGGATAGTAGATCAGGTAAGTTTGCCTTTTGATGATACTCTAGGGGGAGATATTCACAGTGTGTTTTNTTTTTTTTTAGTTTTTTTTTTTTTTTTTTTTTTTTTATGTGTATGATTAGACTTCCTATGTTGTCTTGCTTCTGGCCTGTGTACCTGAAAACTGTTCATTGTCTTTTCATCTAAAAAATGTTGCTATTAAGCACTTTCGGCTATTAAAAAAAAAAAAAGTATAAGAAACTTTTTCTTCCTTGTGCAGCTAGTCTTCAATCTTAAACCCTTCTCTGAAGGGCATTCTTATTATCAGCTGGTTAGTTCTTTGTGTAGTGAAGTACACAAAACCTTTACTAAAATAGAATGCCATCCTGTCTAATTAATTGTGACATGCCCTCAGAAGTGCTCTCCACTTGGAAAAATGTCAAGGACTGCCTTGATATAATGCTTCAAGAGCCCTATGCCAATATATTCACTTTGTAGAGGGTGTCATATATGACCACCCCTATTGGGAATGTTGTCAGTTTGAGTGTATGAATGTCTGAGTGTACCTAATTGATACATACAGAAAAATGTTTATAACTGATGAATACAGAAAAAAATAGACCTCAATTTTATAAGAAAAAACAATGCAAAACACTGCTTTGAGTAAACCAGAGATAATCTTTAGTCCCAGTTCTTTTTTTTTTTAAAGATTTTATTTATTTATTTGAGAGAGAGAGTGAAAGAGAGAGAGAGCCCTTGAGTGGGGGGTGGGGCAGAGGGAGAAGCATACTCCCCGCTGAGCACAGAGCCTGACTCGAGTCTCTCCATCCCAGCACCCTGGGATCCTGACCTGAGCTGAAGACAGATGCTTAACCCACTGAATCATCAAGGCACACCCCCCGCCCCCCGCAGTTCTTTAAAATTGTCTTTTTCCTCTCTAGGACATACCATTTCCTTTTAATGTTGTTTAAAGATAGTCATAAATTGCTTTATTATTTTAATTTTTATTTACACAACTGAACAGAATTATCTAAGTTTAGAGGTTCAGTTATTTTAACTAGCAATATTGCTGTTCTTCATGATAAAGTGTAATAGAAAACTAAGACACAGGTGTCTGAATTTGGGTAGTAATTTAGCAATTCAAAGTTTACATTTGTGTCTTTCAGTACTTACATGTTAATATAACTTGTTTTCTGCACTGCTCTTACCATGCTTTACTAGCATTCTGTTCTACTTCCTAATGCAGTTCGTTACACACATATCTTCTTATACAACTAGATTCTAAGTTCCATATGGACACTAGTTTAATAGGCGGTATATATAAAAGAAAGGCTCAGTAGCTCTTTGTTGAATGAATGAGTGAATAGCTTTCCACTTCTCACTCTGATAGAAGGAGAAATTGCCATTTTCTCTAATCTCCAAGAGGCCTTAGTCAGACTGACAGCAATTCTTTCCATGGCCAGCAATGCTGATATTATATTGAACTGCCCCTTATGGAGGGAGAGGCCTAAGTATGTAACAGCAACAAAAGCAACTTCTCCTTACTAAATCCTCAAAAAATCTCCTAGATCAAGTACAGTACCTGGCTCACCATTGTACAGGTAAGCTTTTTCAATTTGATATACCTAAGCGAGAATCAACCACCTGGAGGATTCTGGAAAGACTTTTTTTTTTTTTTTTTCTCCGTAGCTGTGATATTCTTAAATTAAAATTTGTATTTTGTCAGGTGAAAACTCTGTTTATGTGTGGTTCTTAGCCTCTTCTGACTTTTAAATTGCAAGAGGACATAATTTTTAATTGCCTGCAGATAACTCATCTTTAGTGGTTAATCAGTGAAGAAGAGACAGTAACATGTTTTGAGTTTTATTTATTGAAAACATTATGCGTTATTTTTATCTCTAATAATAAATAGGTTAAATTTAATTAGTATTCCAGGTTTTGACTTGATGAATTAAAGCAAATTCTTAGTTCAGTTTTTTAAATTATCCTGAAAGAGCAAGACGATACCATAGTCCCAACTATTTAGAGACTTGACACAAAGATATTTCCGGTGGACATTAATAAACTTATATGTGTGTATACACGTATAAGATCAGTCATTGTGGACACAAGGAAAGGTATACCACTCATTTAATTTTATGTGTTTGTTTATGGGAGTTAAAATATTAAACCATCTTGCCCAAATATACTAGTATTCGTGTTTGTTAAAAGGATGTTATTAAAGTGGCAAACACTGAGAAATGGCAAAGTTCAGCTTTTGAAACAAATTCCTAACTTTTGCCAGGAGATTCAGTTTTCCCTCTCTTTAAACAACAATGAAGACCTTGTATGTTTTGCAAAGAGTAAGATTCCATCTGTATTAAATTTGTAAATATAATCGCAAGAAAAATTATCAATTTTCATGCATTAATGCTCAGATTTAAAAGCCAGCCTTTTGGTGTGGACTTACTGCAATTTAGAGGTGGAAAGAATAAGTGTAGAAGTAAATTTTATGCATTGTACTTGTGGATATGAGAATTTCAATTAGCATTAATAGAGGCTGTTCATCTTATTCCTCGCAAACAGTTTCAGCTGGGTGTTTTTCTTTAGTAAATTAGGTTGACATTTTTCAAAGAAATTGCCTTTAGTGAATTCTTATTATGGATCTTCTCATGTGTTTATGTACAGAAACCAACTTATTATAAATATGTTAGGGTCAAAAAGGCTAATTCTGCGCTTGTAGATCTAAAGCGTATTTGCTGTTGCCATCTGTTGGAAGCAAGCTTTTTTGCTCTGGTTTTAACTGAGTTCTAATCAATGAAAATTCACACTTCTGAAGTTCTTATGCAAAGGGGTATCTACGTTATACTTCTGAAAATCACTTTTTTGTACATTAAAAGATCTGGGGGTTGGAAGTTAGGGGGCAAGCCTGTTTCTCTTGTACACATAAAAATCCTTTTGGGAAGGGTACAGACAGCTAGCATGCCACTCTGAGCATGAGCTTGGGAGTCTGAAGGACTTGGATTTGAATTCCGTCTCCAGTGCACAATGCTCAGCTTCTTGGTCTTGGTTTTCTCAACTACAAAATGGAAAAAAATAGCCCGATCTCTGAAAATTATTGTTAGATTTTAATGAGATGTTTGTGGTAGGTATAACAAACTTTACCAAATAGCTACACACCAGCCCTGCAAAAATCATTCTTATCCACATTTTCTAAATGAGGAACCTAAGACACCATAGCTCGTTATTACTCAAAAACCCCACAGCTACTGAAGTGCAACCCAACTCCAGATTCGTATGCCCTCCTATAACACTGGTTGTGGAAAGTGTGTTTACTGAGGCTGTGCCTCTAGATTCGTTCATTTGATGGAAGTGATCTCAGTATCCCCATATGCCAGGCATTCTCTAGATGCAAATCTAATTTGTAGTTCTCACGATAAGATTACCATAGGTATGTGCTCTGGAAAGTTGTATCTGTTCATCAACCATGAAATCAGATGTATTTTCTCATCTTACAAGAGCCATTTTAAATTTTGAAATGGTGAACTTTAAGATGAATAACAAGGATAACAGTGTCTCAGAAATATCCTAAAAGTAGTTTCAAAAATCATTTAACTCCAATCCCTTACTTTTCCTAGCACCCATTTTCAAACTGCTAATTGTCCTGCCTTTGTTGGGTTGGCTTAGCTACAGGACATCAGTTTATATTCTTTTTCAAAGGAAACCATCCTGGGAATGGTACAGTCTGTGAAACAGGCTGTTTTCAACAATAGCTGTATAAATTAACTAATATTAATGTGATTTTTTAAACTTGTTTTCCAAATGTTCGTTGTTAACTTTAAGTGAAGTTTCTCCTGGAAAAACGCTTTACTGGGCCTGGTCTTCTGGGCCAAGTTTTAAAAAGCTTAAAATTTGTTCTCATTTTTGTTTAAAAACCTTTTCGGAACCATCATCATGTATTTTGCATTACATTAAATGCAAGTTTTCCAGCATTTTCTGTAGTCTCCCAGCACGAAAGTAATGGAAAATGAATCCATATTTATGCAATATTGCTATTCACATAATTTATATTTGCAACTTTTGTAGAAGCAGTTTTTAATTATATCGTTCTATCTCACATGGTAAAGAACATACAGATGCAAAGAATTTCCAATTTATAAAAAGCTTTTGCTCCAGAGCTAACGAGATTTTGATTTACATTGAAATAATCTTGTTGATACCGTTTCAGTCATTTTTGTTTACAGGTCCCTGTGGAGTGCCTGATATATAGTAGGTGCTCTGTCAAGATTTGTTGAATGATTTAAGAAATCAAAGAATGAATTATCATAGATATTAGTATTCAGAATATTACGAGGATTAGAATATTAGTCCTAAAATTTGTTTTATGAAGATTACATATATGCCTCTCGGGTACTCCCCTTCACTGTTGGCCTCACACTGCTATTCTAGAAGTTTTATGATTCATCCCAGTTATTCCCCACCCCCAACACCCAGCCTCTTCCCTTCTTCACTCAGATTGTAAAGAGCTTTGGTAACCTCATGCAAGTTTAGCAGGTGTTAGGGAGAAGTGCCAAAGCACATTAACACCTAATGTGCTTTCTTTCAGAAGTAATTAGAAGAAAGTAAAGTCCGTAGTCTTAAAATAGGGAAGGAAGTGAGCAACTGTTCAACGAATTTTATATTCAGATCATATTCTCAACTTTTTCAGTTGATGAATCCTAGGGTTTTCTTTAAGTTTGAAAAAACGGAACATGTGTCATACTCAGAAATGAATAATAATCGTATTCTGTTGAAAACATACTTTGCAGAACGGCTGACTCAGTTTGGGACACCGGTATCAAAAGTGCATGTCAGCATTAGCAGCTGAGTATAAAGTAAATGTAAAAGTGCTTCCTCTCTTTTTTTCTGAGCAGAAAACCATATCTAGAGCTATCAGATCTAGAATTTTTTTTTCAAATGTACTTTTAACTGAGCGTTTATCCTATCTTATAAAATATGATAGGAACTATATTTTCATCATTGCCTTCAGCTGGCTCTTTTGCAAGATAGACATTAAAACCCTCCAAATAATGCTTAGCTGCTTCACAGGTTATTTGAGTGATTCTCAGGTTGGCATTATAATTTTAGAACTCCCTTCTATCCTGATACATCCAGTGTGAGTGAATCAGTTGCATACCTCCCTTTAGCTAGTATTAATAACGGACTGACTTTCACTCTGTAGTTGTCTCAAACTGCCTTATGCCCAGTCCATTATTCATTAATAAATAGGACTGAAATGTGAGGTATTTTCTTTGACTCTTTCCTTTCCGGTTTTCTTCTCAACTGCCCATAGAACAATCTAAACTTTCCTGGTCAAACATATGAAGTTTTCCAGTATTTCCTACTGAAGGAGGAGGAAGTAGACTTAGGTTGATGGTAAGAATAGTCAGAGAAGCCCCCTTCAAAAATGTCTTAAAGTTAGCTTGTCTAACAGATCTAAAAATCTGTTGGTTGAGATTGAGTGAAACACATCAAGTATTCGGTACGAACAACAGAACCATAAAGACAAGCAGTTACTGTCTAATGACTGTTCTGCTTCCTGAACACAATCCATATTTTCTTGAAAGCCATTTGAGATTATGTAAATGTATCCTTTCTTATATGCTGAAGATAACAGAATCTAAAACAACAACAAGAAGCCTACACATAACAGTTTAACAATGCAGATAAGGTGAACCTTCTGTCCTTATAATATGCTAATTAAGTGCATTTGTGTCTCCAGTACAGACTGTGACTATGTAGTGATGAATAAGAACTTTAAACACACATGACACCTCGTTAAAATGTAATTTTCACATCATATATCTGAGCCCTTTACTTTGACAGCTGAGTAATGTGAGTGCTGGGCAGAGAATCCTGAACATTTTGAAACTGTCACGTGTTTAATAGGTAGCTGAATCTGCTTCCCGAACAGTTTAGTTAAATATGGTGCATCCTTTTTTTTTTTTTTAAAGATTTTTTTATTTATTTGACAGAGATAGAGACAGCCAGCTAGAGAGGGAACACAAGCAGGGGGAGTGGGAGAGGGAAGCAGGCTCACAGCAGAAGAGCCTGATGTGGGGGCTCGATCCCAGAACGCCAGGATCACGCCCTGAGCTGAAGGCAGACGCTTAACCGCTGTGCCACCCAGGCGCCCCAATATGGTGCATCCTAATCACAAAAGAGAGCGTGGAAGGAGCAGGATCAGACTTGTCCTGAACCCGTGGGTTAGGATTGCTCCACAGTTCCACGCGAGAGGCCACATCGTCTCTACAGTTTAATTTACATCATCTTAGTAACTGAGTGAACTTTACAAAAAGAAAAAATAGTCAGCTACTTGTTGCTAATTTCATCCCGGTCTTATTTTTATGCATCAGCTGTTCCCCTGTCTGCAGAGGAGCCCCTCTCTTCCTCCTGGGGCTGCTTCAGTGCCTGGAGTCCAGCTGCTGCCTGAAGGGCATTGCTGCTGCTGATTTCTCAGGGAGCCCGGCCAACACTTGAGAAATTTGCCCTCGCTAGTCCACTGCCACTCAACATCAGCTGAAGTCTCCTGTTTGTTTTTACCTGTCTTGTATTTTCCTTTCTTCATAATTGAAGGTTAAACCTTTTCAGAATGACACCTTCTGCTTTTCAGGCTCTGAATATCAAATCACAGTCCTGTACAGAGCAAAGCTTGACCTGCCGTTCTACAGCCAAGCCCAGTGTTAGCCACTAATCTGACATGTAGGAGACAAGATGCAAAGGATAAAGAGGTTCACAAATGATACCAACTTACTATGTTTTTTTTTTCCCTACAAAGTGATGTCCCTGATAAATGTATAATTATTAGAAATGTAATCAAAATCGTCCACATGCAACACACAGTCATAAAAAGATGACTTACTTGTGAATCAGCTTCCCACTCACACCAGCTGTCCCTTCTATAACCATTTCACTGCTCATTAGCACGGCCACCAGAGGGCAGGCAGGTGGAACGGAAATAGTTTTGCTGCTCGTTATTAGCACATCTCCTCAGGGTTGGCAACAGTCACTAAAATGAGATTTCTGATTATCTAAGGGTTCCACTTCGGAATACTCTGCGTCTGTCCACATTAACACGGATGAATGAGAATTGATTTTATTATATAGCAAAGCCTGACATTTGCTTTATTTCTTTGTGTTGTTGTTGTTGTTTTCCCTTCAAGTTCTAGGTAGCGGTCAAGTACCTTAGAATAGGGTTGACAATCAAAAGTATGACTTTAAGGACGAGGGTATTTCCCTCTTAAGTACTTTTCCATCAGGAAGCTAAATTCTCAAATTATAATGATTAATGACCAAATAATTTAAGATACATAAATGGCAAGTAAAATCTGTGTTGTACAATTTTGGGGAAGAGATATCAGATTTCCCTAAAAACAAGTGGAGAACATTTCCTTCTTATTTGCTTCAATAAGAACTCTGCCTGTTTCTCTCTATGTTCTTCAGTAGTACAATTTGTGGTCAAACTTTTTGCATCCACTTACCCCAATTAAGGTACAAATTAAAATTATCCAGTCCTTTCTCTCTGAAAAATGTCTTGTGACTGAAATATTTTAGCCTTAAAATTTGGATTTTTAAAAATAATGTTAGAAAAAATGATTCCACCAAAATTATACGAACATGAGTGAATTGTTAGGTATTTGTTGATTTCATGATTTAGAATGATCTACTACACTAATTATTTTAAAAAATATAAGAAATGTCTTCGAAGAAACTTTTGCCTTTAAAAAAAAAGAAAATGGCACTTTATTTAGAAATATCCTATTCAATAAAAAATATAAAATGGACTGTGATTTTTAAAAACAGTAAATTTTCCAAAATCTATAATATTGCTATATAGCATACATATTTACATATTAAACAAAAAATTTAGACTTTTATATTTTATAGAGAAGCCCACCAAGAGACATAAGTGGTAATGGTTGAGGGAGAGGAAGCTTGAAAGTGGAATTGGAAATACTAAGAAAAAGCCAAAGATTAAAAGTGACATTCAGGCACATAATCAGACCTGTTGTAGGAAAGAGAAGCAGGAACTCAAAATTGGATTTAGGTCAGAAGCCCAATAACTGATTGGTCCTCCCTCTTTCCTGTCTTCCCTCCCTTCCTCCCTTCCTCCCTTCCTTCCTTCCTTCCACCCACCCTCCCTCCCTCCCTCAGTTCCTTCCTTCCTTCTTTCAGTAAGCATATCTCTAAGTATAGCTAAGGCCACACACTGTGCTATGCTCTACGGCTCCACCTGTGAACAGGGCAGGTATTGACCCTATCTATCCTCACCGAGCTTAGAGAATAGTGAAAACAGGTGCCTGGGTGGCCCAGTTGGTCTAGCCATGACTCTTACTTTCCGCTCGGGTCATGATCTCAGGGTCATGAGACGGAGCCCCAAGCCGGTCTCCACGCTCAGTGTGGAGTCTGCTTGAGATTCTCTCTCCCTCTCCATCTGCCCCTCCCACTGGCAGTCTCTCACTCTCTTTCTCTCAAATAAATAAATAAATCTTTAAAAAAAATAGTGAAAACAAATAAAAGAAACAGAAAGAGGGTTGTCAAAAAATAGTAGTATCACCTATTTACTGAATGTTCTCTTTTCTTGCCATTTACATAGATTATCAAATTTAACCCTAACAAATATCATGCAAAGAAAGCATCATCGTTGTTTCCAGATGAAGAAATTGAGGGTTAGAAGAGGTAAATAATGCAAACGGTCCAGAATAGAATCTGGAGTTAGATTCTACCAGTTAGAATCCTAGCCCATCTGACTTTCTGCTGTGTCCTATTGCGTTCGTCAGTGATTAAGAGGAATACAGGTACCACAGCCAAGGAGTACGGGGAAAGGCAGGAAGGCAATGTAGATGTTCTAGAACGTAAGTAAAGCAGCTAAGCTGAAGTAGAAGTGAAAGGCAGCAAGGACACCTCATCCTCGAGTTAGAGTAAGGGCGAGCAAACAGCACCGGGTACTGTAGAGCACCACCATCCCCTCCAAATTGCATGAGGTTTCACACACACACTTTCACCCTTAAAAAAATGCTATGAGGTACAGATGAGGAAACTAAGACTGAGAAACATAGTCACCTGCCCAGAAAAACCTGTGATGTCAATGTGAGTTTCAGAGAAGCTCAGGTGTATTTGACTGAATCACGAAGTCACAACATTTTATATTTACAATGGAAAAGATTATAATGCACACAAGCATACAATAAAATGTGATGTTATGGTGCACGGTTATGGTGTGTGGGGCTGTGTGTGTGTTCTTGAAATGCTTGAAGAAACAGGTGTGATTATTGGAGGATTAGAAGAATTAGAAACTTTTGCAGAAATTCTGAGCAGTTTGACAGACCATAGAGATTTGGGGACTGGTTCTTTATTAGATTTAATTCTAGTTAATCTATATTATTATTTCTATTTTTGTAATTCAGATGTATTGCTAGCACAGCTTTTATGTTCACTGTCTATGGGCAAGATTGGCAACATGGGGAAAAAGCAAAATGAAGGAAGAAAGGAGTTAGGGAAGAGAGAAATAAAAGGGAAATAAATATGTTTTGTTTCCTAAAAATAAATGGATAAGAAATGGATGAGTTCTCTTTTTTCAAAGGGAAAGTGATGAAAGAGCACGCACTTAAAAATGTTAAAAGTTATTTTCCACGATTGATTTAATTGCCTTAAGTGGTTAAAGAAAAAATTAAGGACATCGTGTGGGATGCTTTTTTTTTCTTTTTTTAAATAATATTTTTTTATTATATTATGTTAGACACCATACAGTACATCCTTAGTTTTTGATGTAGTGTTCCATGATTCATTATTTGCGTATAACACCCAGTGCTCCATGATACATGCCCTCCTTAATACCCATCACCGGCTTATCCCAATACCCCACCCCCCTCCCCTCTGAAGCCCTCAGTTTGTTTCCCAGAGTCCATAGTCTCTCATGGTTCATTCCCCCTTCTGTTTACCCCCCCTTCATTCTTTCTTTTTTTAATAATAATATTTTTTATTATATTATGTTAGTCACCATACAGTACATCCCTAGTGTTTAATGTAAAGTTCCATGATTCATTACTTGCGTATAACACCCAGTACACCATGCAATACGTGCCCTCCTTACTACCCATCACCAGCCTATCCCATTCCCCCACTCCCCTCCCCTCTGAAGCCCTCAGTTTGTCCCTTGATGGTTGGAATGTGAATTGTCATAATCACCTTGGCAATATCTGGTAAAACCCTTATCCGCATGATAGGCCTATTTTGTATAGTAGCATATCTACTTCTAGGTTCCCTCCCTAGAAAAACGTTCATATTTATATGAAGAGAGGCTCGTACAAGGGTGCTATTATGTCATGTATAGAATAACATAAAAGTGGAGTAGCCCAAACTGTTCCTCAATAGGTGGAAGGATACAGGTTGTGGTAGGAAAGGAAGACGGAGCAGCTTGCGTGCAGTTGCACAGGTGAATAATAAGCAGCTGGAATAGAAGATACGAATGAGACAGCCATCTGGCTGCACCAGAGACTTTAAAAGCCCCGGTCAGTGTGGATGGTAGAGGGAAACAGTATGTGATCACTTATCCCTCAGAAAGTAATATACCAAATCAACCGTTGGTACCTGTGAAATGTTAAGTCAGAAAAAGTCTTGAGGTGGCATTTCCCCTTTCTAGGAATATAGCCCCACATGGCTTTAATAACTCAAAGAAGCCAGGACTACAACTTCCCAGAGCACCAACAACCTTTACCTCTTCTCTGAAATCATTAGGTTTTTAGTAAAAGAAGCCCTCTCTTGTCAGAAAAGTAAAATTTTACTCTGGAATTTTAATCGAGTGTGACCCATAGTAACTATCATGTGTTTTAGCTATTGAACCTATTATACAATTCTTGAGAATTTAATTGCTCAAAAATTAGTTTTGTATCACCTTCACTGAATTTTCTCCTGAGTAGGAATGTATTATCTTGCCATGTATTCTGGATGCTTATGATAGCTTTTAGTGTGAGCGTAATTTTTAAGCATTCAGGAGCATGGCAGAGTACCTCAGTTGATGAACAGGACTAGTGACTTGGCTGATCATGTTCCAAAGTTAGAAATTTAAAATACCACAACAAAGGTTCAAGTACCCAGCTTTGCAAGCATGAAAAAGCTGTAATTGTCTAAACCTAACGTGAACAAGAAGATTTATATGAATGAAGGTGGGGGTTTTAGTTCTCAGATTTAATGAAAAAGATAAGCCAATCAGACAAGATATATGCCTTAAAATGTTGAATTTCAGGACAGAATTCACATAAGGGATATAACAAATATTCATCTAGTGGAGTTGCATTGTATATTGGGGTTAGAGTCTAAAGTATCAAAGTAAAAATTAAGCATAATTAAATGATTTTTGAAACTCCTTTAATATTTATAAAATGTAGTGAGTTTTTAAACTATATATCCCTATAGGGTGCTGAGATAGTAGGATATATTATGTGCAATGTATATTCTACATACCAGAAAGTACATTTACAAAGTATAATTTTATAGTATTTTAAATACATAACTATTTGAATTCATGTCAAGTAAATGTATCTGTGATATACAACTTTTCTGTATTAACAGAGAGTTGCGTAGTTATTTCTTTGTGGATGAATCCTTTCTACGAGAACTTTTCCCCTGAAACAATGCATATATTCTTTTAGATCATTTATGAAATGTCTCAGTAGTGCAATTAAAAAAGTCATAGCATATAAAAATATTTAATGATATGAGAAATGTTCATTATGTATTGCTAAAGTTTTGGGGTTTTTTTTTAAGAGCAGGTTTAAATGATTGGAAATTTAGATCATTATACATTTTATCTGCTTTTGTTTATATTTGAAGATTTCTATAAAAAGCTTTTTAAAATTTGTGAGGATAAGCATTTAGTAGTAACAGTACTAATAGTATGTATTTTAACAAGTATATAACTCAAAGTTTTAATGGAAGTTAAGCTCTAAATTGTTCAGTTTTGAGCTTTTTTAGGTTTTACCAAATTTCTTTGGTGAATATGTTCAGTCTTTGCAGTAGTGAAATACATTTCTAAGATGTATTTCTACATTTCTAAATACATTATCTAAATATCTATTTAGGAAACAAAACATATTTATTTCCCTTTTATTTCTCTCTTCCCTAGCTCCTTCCTTCCTTCTAAATACATATCTAAATACATTTCTAAAATACATTATTTAAAATGTAGCTAATACCCCACATGGATAGAATACTGATAACCTAGAATTCTATGATGGAATGTAAGAAGTCCTTCTAATTGTGTCAGGACAGTCACAAACTAATTAATTTGCACTAGGACCCACAAATAAGAAAATGCCAGTCTTACTGAGAGAATAAAACTATAAGAGAGGAGACTTACTCTATTTTTAGTTTTTTTTATTCTTGTGTTTTTCTTTGTTAGAAAAGAAAAATGTCTAGTTCTTAAAAGTGTTGGACATTCCTAGAGACTTTGCTTCTACTCCTTGGTTACAGAGCCCTACAAAAGTGTATAACACAGATTGAATCTACTCTCATATAGAATTATGAAATAACAAAGTAGGTTGATCTCCTACTCCAGAGACCTTAAAAATAGTTCCAATGTTTCATTACATTATTTGGTCTAGTGGTACTCTTATCGATTTTGACTTAAACAGTTCAAACCATAAGTTTTCACCAGTTGCTTGTAAGGGTAAACATTGCAAAGGGGAAAACATAAAAAGAAAACCATAAGTTTTGTTGGATAACAAAAATTCAATCAAGTAAATTTTAAGATCTAATTGGTTTTATTGAACAATTCATGAATCAGGCAGCAAGCCATCTAGCAAGTAGAAAGGAGCTCTAAGGAGCTGTACAAAATGTAAGGCTTTAGGGGCACCTGGGTGGCCTGGGGGATTGAGCTTCCAACTCTTGATTTCAGCTTAGGTCATGGATGGAGCCTGGGATGGAGCCCCGCATTGGGCTGTGCACTCAGCGAGAGTCTGCTTGTCTCCCTCCCCTTCTGCCCCTCCCCCCATCAAATAAGTAAATAAAATCTTTAAAAAGAAAAACATGGAAGGCTTTATAGGCAGGAAGGGGGAGGTTTAAGGAAAGAAGAGATTACCTCATCTTCCTTTGGGAGTTGGAGAGGGTCTATGTGGCAGATTACCTCATTGGTGTTGAATAGAAAATTCCAAACTGGTTAAGACAACATTCCTTTAAAAAACTGAAACTAGAGTTAGTTTAAGTATTAAACTTTTGTTTGATGATGTGGGTTCAAGTGACGCTATTTTGCGTTGGTGTTTCTTTTTAATAGCTTAAATATGACAACATTGAATATGAATGAAAGGGGAGTCAACAATTCCAATCAGAAATGAAATTTTTTTTAACTTTTAGCTTTGAAAATAAAACAGTCAATAGTATTATTTTTTTATTTACACACATACCCTTTTTATGTTCATGCTTATATTTCTTAGACTAGTTAAATATGGTCATTGAACATTGACTATTAGCCATTAAACAAGATATTCAATGAATATTTTTGATGAGAGAGATGCACTGATAGTCATTTCCATGGTATAATATTAAAAATCACTTATGCAGAAAGTATTAGAATGTTTTATCACAATTTTGTGTAATTATTTTGGGTAGCAAATAACTTTGTTCTAGTGATCAGGGGGTTTACATATTTTGGAAGCCTCTTTTATATTTCTTTGTTGTTAAAACTTCAGTGTGTGCAAATTGATTGCAAATAAGTGATGCCTAAGTTATATGGAATAATGGATCTCAAAGTATGGTGTAAGGAACTTGTTACAGATGCAAATTCTCAGGTTCCATCCCAGATCAAATCAGAAACTCTGGGGATGGATACCAGTAATTATTTTTAATAACCTGCTAAATTTGAGAATTACTGTATAATCCATAATCCCTACAAGGTTAACATATACTATACTATAGAATATGATAAAAACATTAGACTGTTTTTCTTTGTTTTGTTTTTAGAATTTCTATTACTATTTTGTTAATTGCTTTTAAATAAATGTTTCCCATTTTTTATTTAATGACTACTGCAAAGAGGCTGTATAACTCACTACTGAGGAAACATGTTAAAATGCAGATTTCCTGTCTGTTTCCCATCTCATCATCCCTAAGATATTGATTTGGGATTTGAGGTGAAGCCCAGGGATAGTACTTTTTAGAGTTGGTTCTGGGTTTGGAAAATAATCACTACTCTAGAGTCTCTAATGTTTTAAATAGGATTTATATCTTAGCTCAAATATTGTCTTAATGCATTAAGAATCTGTAGTGCAGTATATACTCACTACCCCCTTCTGGGCTAAGGCTGCTCTGGAAGTAAAATGTATCACTTTGTTGTATTAAATGACCCTGTTTTGTGTCCTCATAGAATGACTACCTGTGTGGTTGACAGAAACGAACAGCAGTCTGATACAGGGTGGACAAGTCCCCTCTCAAGCTTGTCCTGGCAAAGCAACGTGCCATTCATCTTCACCTTGAATAGCTGGAATAAATTAACACAGTGAGAAGAGCAATGAGACTCTAGGCAATCACGCGGTGCTTTGCAACCGCTCATGGTCTGTTCATGTGTTGGCAAAATAAAACAAAACAAAAAAGGTGGAAAATGAGTAGGAAAACAAATTAGACCTGTCACTACAATTGAAGGAATGTAGGAACCAGGAGAATCCTATCCTCACCATGCTCAGAACCTCAGACTTCTATATTTTAATTTAGGGCAAAGGTTTCTTTCATACTCAAAAGTAGGGGTAGGTAGAATTCTGAACCTTTACTTTATGTTTGTAATTTGCCACGTGTACTAACACCTAGTCTGTGGCACATGATGGTTTCTTCTGTCCATTCCCACTGGCTTTCCTAAACATGGACAGATGAAGAGCTGTTTGGAAATGCTGTGCTGCTGTCTGATTTTAATCACTCTTTCTGACCATGCTCATTTATTCTGCCTATTTGAAGCTGCCACGAGTGGCACTCAGCTTTGCCAGCTGAGATCTGGGAGAGTGCAGAGAATGTTCCCATCCTAAATCAGCCTGATGTGTAACCTTTGTTTGGCCCAGCCCCCTGCTGCTCGTTCTTTTCTCCTTTAAGACAGAAACATCTGGTGGTCTTGACCCAATAGGACTGTAAAATTTAAAAGCACATTTTCAAATATGAAACCATTGAATTAAATAGTCTGACATGCTTAAAGGAGACTCAAAATTTTATCCTTTTTTTTTCATTTTTAAATTGAAATTGTGCATGGAGGTGCTGTCTCACTTAATGAAATAACTATTTTTAAAAGAAGCATTTCTTTATGTTGAATTTTCCCTTCACCTATTTTTTGTATGTATCATCAGGGTTAACCCTAGAAGTATTTCACTTAGCAACTGCGGTGAGTAGTTGTTCTAAAGATATTTTCTTTCATTTCCTTTAATTCTATTAATTTTACACCAACTCTTCCACCAATTTAGAGCTGAAAATGTGCTCATTCATTATCATTGCATGAACTTCGATTTATTTGTTCAGACTGTGTTCTGATGACGATAGAAGGTATTTCTGCTGTTTAAAAGAATATGCATTTAGTAAAAGTAATAAAATGATGTAAAGCCTCACACAAACCTTGCAAGTTTTTTTGCATTTCTAAAGTAGAGGAAAAAGGAAAATCTAAAAGATGGATCATCTTCTTGTTTTACAATAACCATCAGGATTACTTATTTTAGATTCTAAGTATATTCTCTGAGATAATTTGGAGGCCTTTTAGATATTCTTAATTTACATAATAAGACTAAAAAATTTTACATAATTCACTGTTAACAAATACTTACCGAATTCTCTCTCTTTTTTTAAAGATTTTATTTATTTATTCGACAGAGATAGAGACAGCCAGCAAGAGAGGGAACACAAGCAGGGGAAGTGGGAGAGGAGGAAGCAGGCTCATAGTGGAGGAGCCTGATGTGGGGCTTGATCCCATAACGCCGGGATCACGCCCTGAGCCGAAGGCAGACACTTAACCGCTGTGCCACCCAGGCACCCCTACTTACTGAATTCTTAATTTTGTGTCTAGCTCTACTCAAGGTCTTCAATGAATTAGAATGAATATGTGTTGGAATGATCCTTTTAAATGCTGAAGCAATTCTGTTTAGCCTTCAAGTGGACTGATTATAGACTGCTTGAAATGGCATGAGGAGGGCAGACTTACCCTTTGGCAGGGTACCGATGAGGATGAGTAGTACTGTAGGCAGAGATGTAATGCGGACTACATCCTAAATTTGTGAGCTATTGGACATACACATGGCTTATACTAAATTCTTTATATTTCCATTAATGAGAAGGAATAATAGTCACTGACTCAGTCTGTAGCACTTGGCTATTATTTGCTGAGCTGTATAAACAATGAGCAGCTGTATCATTGTTTATATTACATGATTTTGTTTATTCATTTAAAACATTTTATGACAGTAGTGTGCCTTAGCAGCATGCGTATGGTAATGAAGAAGTTAATTAGCAATATTGAGCAAGATTTCAAGACATGAGTTTTAATAAGTAGTGCTAAAAATATTACAGTAGTCATCCACAGATAAACATAATAAGCCTCAGACAAACGAGAAAAACGGTCAGATTACAAGAAAAATCACATTAGACTCCTTTGCTTTTAGTTTCAAAAGAATAGTACAGATAAACACATACTCATTCACATACTGAGGACAGTGACTGTAATTCCCCTGTTGTTTTATTTTTCCCATAACATAAAGCTACTTCATGGGTAGAAAATGGAAGATTACTTTAACAAAAAATAAGCAATTATCTTTTAATAACAAATTCACTCTGATAGAATACTCTGCCAGTAAAGAAGTCAGACAGCTTACCAAGAATCCTAGAATTATATGAGCTCTCCAGCCCAGAAATATTGATAGACATAGTCTGAGTGTGTTAGTTGGCTTCATTTTAGAGCCAAACAAATCTTAATTCAAGCACCAGGAAATCCATAATTGGAAAGAATCCCATAGTTACTGCTGGTATTTTCCTCTAATTATAAGTGACTTTGATGCATCATAAGCCCCACTTAAGAACTCTGGATTTTGATAAGAGAAGTATTCCCAGGCTCCATTGACTAGAACTGTTATTATCAGAAATTCACTTCTGTTGGCTATGCATTAGAGTGTCATGTAGCATTTGATATAATGATATGGAAATGCTAATATTGGAGTATGTTGATATAACATCAATTTTGCCTAAGGGCCAAACAGAGGTTAAACTTACATTGCTTGGCATTAGTAACTTAGCAGATACTATGGACTCATTTTGTGAATTCGTTATGATTGGGGCTGGCGATGTTGCTTTACTTCATTTCTTTATTTGTTTTTATGCCACCATCAGCAGTGTCTCTTCTCTAGGCCAAGCTCTGAACGGGTGATTAAGTGTTCCCATAGACTGAAAAGGTTACTTTTGATCAGAAAAAGGGATTTTTTTTCTTATTTATAAACATCATATATATGGGTCTCATATGAGTGAGAAGTACCAAAAGTTATTAAAGTCAAGAGAAGATCGATTTGGTAGTAGGTGATATTTTAAAAATCGATGGTTCCAGGAAATTGTATATAAAGCCTGTCAATGAGGATTCTTTGTTGGATGAGTCATGACCATACTCAAAATATTTGATTTCATTTGTTTATCATTCACTGAGTGTCTATAATGTGCAAAATGCTTCCCTGAGTGCTGTGGGAGATAAAGAGCCCGAGCCCCATAGGTGAGAAACTTATAATTGAGTTAGGGAGGCAACACACTGGAACAAAGTCCAGTCATGGCAAGTAACCAAATTGTGTAGTATTATTTTTTTTTTATAAAACTTACCAATTAATGGGGCGCCTGGGTGGCAGAGTGGTTAAGCGTCTGCCTTCAGCTCAGGGCGTGATCCCGGTGTTCCAGGATCGAGCCCCACGTCAGGCTCTTCCGCTATGAGCCTGCTTCTTCCTCTCCCACTCCCCCTGCTTGTGTTCCCTCTCTCGCTGGCTGTCTCTATCTCTGTCAAATAAATAAATAAAATCTTTAAAAAAAAAAAAAACTTACCAATTAATATACTAAATCTTAATAAATAAAATAATAAATCTTGCAAGATCGATCAGAGTCAGCCTAGAAGGTGGTCTTCTGGGCATGTTGACAAGCTTTGTCATCGACCCTCTCCTGCTGAATATTTTTAATCAATAACTTTGGTGAAGATGTAGAAGGTGTGACAATTTGCATTGCTGGATGACAGGTTATAGGGAAAGAATATACTAACAGACCAGATTATAAAATCAGGAATCTAATGGGTTTGGACAGACGTTATCAAGGACCTGAAGTGAAAAAGATGAAATCTAACACAGATAAATGTCAAGTCCTCTCTTTCGATTTGCTTGCTATATGATTCCAAAATGAGAAGGTTCTGCTAGACAGTTGTTCATGGGACCCGAGGTGGGGGTGGGGGGGAAAACTTCAGTCATTTTCAGCCGGCAAGTCCATATTAGTTGACTCACTCTTTGCCAGTCACTGCATAATATACTGGGGATGCAATGACTCAAACATGGCCAGTCCCTGCAGTCAATCACAAGCTTGTGAGATTTGGGGAACCACAGATTAAATTTGTATCAATAGTTTGGATTATAAGGTGGGAAAGATGAATGCAGTCTGTTCCAGGAACTCTTCTGCCAGAGATTTTCAGAATAAATTCAAATAATTTTCTTGGTCTCTCTTTTTCTCCCTTTTTCTTCAACCAAATAAAATCTCATCAATATTGTGCTACTACTAACATGATCAGAGATTTCTTACAGTAACTGTCATATTTCAGTGACCTCATCCTTCTCATAGTGCTTGATTATTCTTAATGGTTTTAGTGAAACCTCTCTTGCTAACATTAATTTAAGGCAACATTTTCAGAGTAAAACCCTGGTCATGAGGAAACAGTGGAGCTTTTGAAATGGTATTTTTAAGAATTACTTCCTAGGGGCGCCTGGGTGGCACAGCGGTTAAGCGTCTGCCTTCGGCTCAGGGCGTGATCCCGGTGTTATGGGATCGAGCCCCACATCAGGCTCCTCTGCTATGAGCCTGCTTCTTCCTCTCCCACTCCCCCTGCTTTGTGTTCCCTCTCTCGCTGGCTGTCTCTATCTCTGTCGAATAAATAAATAAAATCTTTAAAAAAAAAAAAAGCATTTAAAAAAAAAAAAGAATTACTTCCTAAAAGGGAATTGGATTCCTCCCCACCCCCCGTATGCACAGTATTTTTAGGCCATCCATAAATAATCCAGAAAAATTAGAGTGTTGGCATATCTACTGTGGCTCAGCGATACTAGCTGTGTAGTGTTATGTAATTGGACAACAGAAGTTTCCATTATAAACTTAAAGGCTGTATACCTATGAGAGTTATATACTTATATACACTAGCTGGGTAATATTTACAGGTTCATCTGTAGAGCTGCTGGTTTTGTGTTTCTGCTGATACACATCTGTGTTAATGCTAATAAAAAGCCATCATTGTTTTGGTGGTTATTTTCAAAAACACCGCTTTCTCCTTATTAGAAATGTGCAGGGTTTTGGAATGTGATTGGTAAACAGTTTTTAGCATACAGTAAATAGTTCTCTTATTCTTTTTCCTATAGTTCAAGCATTCGTTCTTGGGTTCATTCATTCTGTTTTGAGTGAAGTTATTTGGTGGGTGCTGTGTCTGGAGGTAGCATATACAGAAGTGTGATTCTTACAAAAATGAACACAGTCCACTTCAGGACACAGAGCTTTTTTTTTTTTTTTTTTAAGATTTTATTTATTTTGAGAGAGAGAGCACAAGCAAGGGGGAAGAGCAGAGGGAGAGTGAGATTCGGGCTAGCAGGTTCCCACTGAGCAGGGAGCCCAGTGGACCTGGAGCTCGATCTCAGGACCCTGGGATCATGACCTGAGTCAAAGGCAGACACTTAACCACTTAACTGACTGAGCCACCCAGGTGCCCCCAGGACACAGACTTTAAATAAATAAACCAAATGGAGAAAGACTAGGAAAAGCATTCATAAAATGATGAAATAATACTCAAAACGGTAAAAAGGTGGGAGAGACCAAGGGAAATAAATAAAGATGTGAGATATTTGGTAAGGCATCCTTACTTTAGTTATTGTTGCCATTAGCCAAAGAAGTATTACATTCCCCATAGCTTTTATTTGTTTTTACTTTTTAACAAAACCCCTACCTGAAAAGGACATCATCCTATTGGATAGTATAAAGATTGAATTATGCTTTCACATATTTACTGTAATATAATTTCTTAGTTGATAGTTAGATTTTGAGAGCCGTTCCCTTTTTTGAAAAAATACAGTGGTATTCATCATTCGGTACCCAAAAATAACTCTTATATCATGATTATAATAAGCCATACATCCAAAATAGCCTGATTAATTTATTGATAAAAACAAATTTTATATTAAAAAACTCTCAGTTTATAATAACAATAAAAATTTTATTTTCATGAAATCTTATCCTGATTACTTAAAAATTTCTTAAAAAAAGAAAATGCCACACAAAGCGATGCTGTTAATACTGATGGCATTCACAATATACAAAAGATAAAGAGCAATCTGAAACAATAATTAATTAAAATAAGTTTATTAACAGTTCTTAATTTCCTGTACTCGGTATGTCCTAAGAGGTTATGAGAGACAAGGGAAAAAGGCACAGGGAGAGTTGCTGTAATATGCCATAAATGACAAAATTTGTGAATAACTCATTAACATCACAATGGAAAGTATCATTTCTCTTTAATATGTCACATAAGATAAATTATTGTTTTCCACTAATTACAGATGCTATTCAGGTATTATTGAACATCCTAGAATTTTGTAAAAATTTCCAGTTATCCTTACATTATGTTTCAAATATTCCAGCATTTAATAAATATAATAGTATATTCATGGGTTAAAAAAATCATATGACAGTGAATTTGAATTAAATAATATTTTACCTGATCATATCTAACACTGTATTTTTTGAAAATCTCATCGTATGTTCTTTATAATATTATGAAGTAACACCATCAGTAGTGTTTGGGGGGATTTCAGTATTAGTTTATGCCTGTAAAGGGGAATAACAGTCCAGTGGAACTTAATATCCAAAACAAACCCCTTAAAAATAATTCTGTTTTTCTTACAGTTTACAAGAATTCTAAAATTATAAATTGCCAGAATTGCTAATGAGATATATTATTTTCTTTACTTTTATTAAGACTCTACCTCAGTTCAAAAATATTTTCCTTTTTTTTAAAAATTAAAGAATATATATAGTAAAAAAAATCACTCATTTTAGTGTAGGTTTCTGCCAATTTTGAAAAATGCTGTCATAAACTCACCACCACAAACAAGATATAGAATAGTTCCCCAAAAATCCAGAAAAAGTTAAGATGGCTTATAATGCTACATAAAACAGAATGAGAGCATATAAATTAAAACTGAGAAAGACTAAGAAAAACAAAGAAAATTAAGTGAAGGAAGTAATGAAACTGAAAATGCCATAATACATAACCTGATATCTGGCCACAATTGTGACAGTAAGGATCCATTTCTATAAGTAAGAACAGGATTTTTAAAAATTATATATATACAAGTTTAAATTTGTAACTTATACATAAATTTATGAATAAAATTTATATATAATTATATATGTAATTGGATATATATATGTAACTTAGTTATCAAATACTAGAGTTGAAAAAAGAATGAGATGTTATTGTATCCATCTTCTCTCCCTATACTGAAATACCTGTGTAATTTCTGGGTTATCCTCTTTCTTCTTTGTATGGCACAGGTTCCATTTTTTGAGATTGGATTCTGCTCTTGAGAATTGATTTCATTGTTCCAGCATAGTAAGCTCTTCCCACTTCCCTTTGGACCAGGTTGCAGTAAATCAACATTTTAAAAAATATATAATGGCCCATCAGAAATTTAATTATTGCCCTTTTTTAGTCTTTTCTCCTCCAGTCTGAACATCCTTCATATTCAACCATGTATCTTTATGACATGGTTCCCAAGACGTCTTATCTCCTTTTTTTTTTTCTTTTCATTCTCAAACTAGGCACAACATAGAGATATAATGTGATCATTACAGAGGTGGTTTGACTATTATCAACAGGAACCACTAAAATGTATTGAGCCTTTCATTTAACCGTGAGGTTTTATTTTTCTTATTTTACAAATAAAGAAACTGGGAGTTACAAAGGTTTATATCTCCATGATCACAAAGCTAATAACAAATATATTTGTCCCCTATTTTAAAACTTAAATTCATTCTGATTATGGGATCTTATATGAAGTCAGTTCTTCACTTTGAAAATTTAAATAGAGAATAGGAAACATTTTAATAAATTTTAATATAGGAGACATAATCTTAGAAATGTATACATTTATGGCATAAATACATGCATTAAAGCTGTGCTATTTATACTGTTCACTTTTTCAGTTATTTTCAGAATATTTTTGTTAAATATACCTTAAATTTTAGAACAGATCTATTGTTGGAATGAAATTATATATTTTCTGGGCACAATTTGCGCTAAATGATACAGGTAAAAAATATGGATATAAGTTGGTCTTTATTAACGAAAGAAGAAATTCAGAGATTAGAAGTGTCATATGAGGACTTTATATGACACACTTAAAAACAGACCAATTAATTATCAATTTGCTGAGGAAAGCGGTTGCTTTGTGTTTTGCTAAAGGAAGATCTCAGATTCTTTTCTAAGGTTTATCAAATATGTGTGCAATTATATGCAAAAATCTTACTCATTTAAAGCTTTATTTATTTCTTCATAATTTAAATGTATTACTGTTTGTTTAGTTTTTCTGATTATGCATGAGATATTATTGCTAAGTAATAGCATACTAAGCTGCTTTTTAATTGACAAGTTTGAACTTTAAGTATTTAATTGGTACTTCATAATAAAAATGACTGAGAGTCCACTTCCAAAGAATTCTCTGAGGAAAGAAATAAGTCTTCATTACCAGCAAGATGTAATTAATTTTTAATTATTTTCATTTTTTCCAAAGTATGTTCATACACTAGAACATACATTATGTAACTCAATTGCTGAAGCTTTCAAAAAGATACTGAAAAAGTGTTGCATAATTAACACTGGAATGTTCAATATAAATTGCAAATACATGAATGAACCATGCCCTTTTCTCAGCACCTATTATTAAAAATAGAATGAAAGTTTTCCTATTTGAATCCCTCAGAAAATGAGTCATCCTGAATAGCTGAATTTTCCATCTAAATGAGAATGTTTAAGCACTAACACATTTAAGACACATTTTAATCATTTTGGAAAGATCCTCTCTAAAATCTTTACATGACACTTTTTTTCTTTAGCAAAGATAGCTCAATTTAATTTTTAACTTTTTCTTGGTCACTTCAGATCATCATGCTTGTAGGTTCGGACCTGTCCTACATATTTCATATTTAAATACATCATTTCAAAATAAATAGGTTCTTTTTTTTTTTAACTATGACTTTGTGGGAAATTAAGTGCCCAGACTTAGAACATGTATTCGTTATAAACATTTATAATTCAAATTAAACTTTGGGACTATCACACATCTCCTATGACGATAGTTGGCTGTACATCTATTTATGTAATCATAAATTACTCTGATAACTCTGAAAAAATGCCTTTGTCACATTATTTAAGAATCATCAAAACAGGAAGTAGAACCGTGTTTACACAGTAAAAACACCTCACTTGGATCCATTCACTTCAAATTCTAGTAAACTAGATTTATTTATTTTTAGTGACACAATCTTGGAATTCCCTCTTTCTACTCCCATTAGTTTCACTGGCTGATTCTCTATTCAGGTAGGGGATGGGAGAGATTTAGATATTATAATTTCCTGAATACATATCAGTATTCTGAAACCCCTTCATCCTTCGGAGTTTCACTTGTTGAGAATGGCTGCTATGGGTCCCTGTTTCTGATGGAAGTGTGTCTCCTTTTAAGTATTTGGAGCCTGAAGAACAGGAGAGCTGTCTCAGGCTCCCAGCCTCACTCGCCTATCCTCTTGCAACAATTTATTTAACTCCCTGCTTCTAATCTCAGATACTCCTCTCCACCTTCCTTTCCACTCTCAGCTTGTTCTGCATACAGCTAACAGATATTTCCAAAACTGAAAATAATAATTTAAATCATATAGTTTATTTTCTTGACTCCCTATTGTTTTATGATAAACCCTATGAATCTGTCATGAAAAATATGACCTTAACACATAATCTACACCATGAACATGGTGCAGTCACAATTTCACCTAGTTTTGTACTATAAATGAGAAAGCATTCTATTTAATGTCTAAAAAGAAAAATATTAAGTTTAAATTTAAAAATAGATTTTAAATACATTAAAGAGCTCGAGAAGGTAGAATAAATTCCTAATGTATATAATGATCTGCATACTGAATAATAGGAAATCTGTTTTACAAAAAAGGATGCTAGGTGTCATCTTCATGATGCCATAACTTACTTATGGATACAGTCATAGTTGATAAGGTTATATTGTGTTAAGAGAACCAGCCAGATCATATTTATTTTTGTAGTTAAAAGAGTCTTAAACATGTGACCTAGTTTAGTTGATGGTACTCACACAAAATGTCATTTCACCATTTCCTCTACTTATAAATTTGGGGGGAAAGGAGGTCACTGTTATCTGAACATTCATCAGGGGGTAATTTTGTCCTCACAAGGTTAAGGACATAAGTGGATGAATTATTGCTCCATTATGTCCTTAGTATTTTTTCTATTGTAGGAGTTTGTACCTTTGTGATGTCCTTTACTAACGTATTCAAAACAGGAAGGAAATTTCTGCTTGTAATACTTTCTGAAAAGACCAAATTGGTTGGTTTTTAAACCAATTATTCTAGAAAGAGAACACCTGTCTCTTCTTAAATAATGACTGTGATGTTTTCCCATGAATTCAGTTTAAGAGATAATGCTAATCTGAATAGCCGTGATTCATTTCTGGTTGTCTATTTCTCCCAATTTGCAACAAATAAAAGCTTCCTGTTATTGAGGTTCCTGGAAAGGAAAGACAAGTGATTGTTCACTTTGCCTGTGGAGATGTTCTTAGTGAAGGGGAACTCAAATATACTTCTCAATGATTGACTGACTTAAAGAATAGGGTAGCAGAGTTGTAAGAGGCACTTGCTCATTTGTAAGTCGCAGAGCCCAAATGAGGTAACCGTTAGGTGATGGCTTTTTCAGTTTTCTGTCATGTTTGCTTGTGAACTAATGCCCATTTTGAGCATAGATCTTAACTGCAAATTATTCTAGGAAAGTCACTTATTGCTGTTGCTTTCACAATTACTTCCACATAAATAACTTATCTCTTAGCCTCTTTTCATGCCTAAGCAGCTCAAAAAATTCCTGTGCAATAAAGGCATTTTACATGAATAGTTTTATGTCAGGACACTGAGGAGAAATTGAAGGGCTATTCATTGGGTTTTTCTGTATATCAAATAGAAACAATAATAACTATTCTCTAAAAAAATGAAAAAAAAAGTCAGTTTGAGCTTACCCTAGATTTAAAAAAGAAGAGATCAAGAATGATTAGGAGTGGCTACTGACTAGAATTGTTGAGTTTCATCCCTTCAGTTCTTATGACCTTGAGGAAATCATTTGAACTCATCTCTGTTTAACTATGGCTAGAGTGTACATATATTATGCAAATTTTGAAAATAAAATATATAAAGAACAGGACAAGTCACTTGTCCAGTTTATTAACTACCCTCTTCAAAGGAATACTTTTCAAGTATTCACGGGAGCTTCCATTGTTTCTTGTAAGTATGCCAGATTCAGAGAGAAACCCAAAGGAACTACTACTTTTTGAAAAAGGATTATTTTTTTTTTTAAATTTCACATGCCCAAACAATTATTCTGCAACTGTGTTGGAAAATACAAACATAATCTGATCCTGCTTGCATCTCTTATCTCATATCCCACTCCTTACTCCTAGCAGTTTGCACCCCAGCACAATGAACGGTGTGATCCCTGTGCTTTTTCATGCAAATGAACCTCCGCACAGTCAGCTCTCTTGATGCTTGCTGCCTCTCCTCACTCTGGAGGCATATTCCTCTGGAACTTTCAAGATTGCAGTGATGATGGGACACCTGGGTGGTTCAGTCAGTAAAGAGTCTGACTTGATTTCAGCTCAGGTTATGATCTCAGGGTCCTGGGATCGAGCCCCATATCCGGCTCTGTGCTGGGCATGAAACCTGCTTAAGATCCTCTCCCTCTCCCTCTGCCCCTTGCTTCCCGCAACGTGTGCCTGCAGGCTCTCTCTAAAAAAAAAAAAAAAAAAAAAAAATTGCAATGATGATTGCAGTTCTCAAGTTGGAACACTTGAGAAGAAAAAGGGGAGCTATCAAGCAGCAAGTCTGAATGTAGGTGTCAGGAAGATCTTATGGTCACATTACTTCACAGACATCTGGAGCCTTATCTCTTCTGTGATGATTTCTCCCAAAACAGAGATGTTTGTTTCCTATTTTTGTTGCTGTTGTACCTCTTATGGCACTTAACACATTGTAAATGTACTATCTGGATACCTGCCTGTTTCTCCTATTAGAAAGGGTCTTATAAGGCAGGTTCTATGCCATAATCATGCTGAATCCTCATCCTACTTTCTTCACAGTTTTTTTCCACCCCAACATATTTGAGGGACTTCCTTCTTTTATTAGTGTCTGTGCCTCATTACCAGAATAATTCTTGGTGGAGATGGAAAGGCTGTCTCTCCCTGGATTGAAGATAAAGAGATCAAATCAGAAACTGAAGTGAGAGTTCTTATGAAATTCAAAAATGCCCTGAAGGTAATTCTGAGGGAGATGTGGCTAGATAATCATTAGCTTAGCACATTATATGCATTTAATAAATACTTGTTGATGAATTAATAAAAGAGGTACCTATTCTAATAATAAAATTATTTATGACACAAAAGGTTTACTGACTTCCCTTTTACCTCAGTTTTTCATGCTAAGTCTAAATGTCTCTCCCTTTTTTGTATTTGTAGTTGTATTTCGTATGTTGTTTAAGTTAGCTATGTTTAGTTTCTTTGTGGTTTAGTTTTATTGTGTTAGTTATTTGCCACATATGATTTTAAATTTTTCCTTAAAATAGTTTAAAATTAATGGGTCTCATTCTAACAAATAGGAATACATTTCTAAAGCAAAACAGAAAAAAAAAGCAGTTTTTGCCCCTTTTATGTTTCGGGTTTTATAATTAAACAATATGATTTTGTGGTAGAGCTGTTTTCCCCTTTTCTTTAGAATTTTCAAAGTTCATCATTTACAGCCTTCACTTTTGTTTTTTTCTTCTCTTAAGCTGGCTTTACCTTTGCTTCTCAAGCACACCACTTTGCTTCTCCAAAGAATTAGAGACTTCTCAGGAGTCTTTGCCCTTTTTTTTTTTTTTTTAAGATTTTTATTTATTTATTTGGGAGAGAGAGAGTGAGAGGGAGAGCATGAGTGAGGTGAGGGGCAGAGGGAAAAGCAGATTCCTCACTGAGCAGGGAGTCTGACATGCAGAACGCCATCCCGGGACCACGGGACCATGACCTGAGCCGAAGGCCGACTCTCAACCAACTGAGCCACCCAGGCGCCCTTGCCATTTTTTCTTTACATGATCAATCCAAATGAAATTTGATGATACTTTCCTTCTTTCATTTCTCTGATAGCTTTGCATCTACAGAGAAGTTAAGCAATGTTAATTTACAACATAAGAAAGTCAGAGTTTGGGTTAAAACTCTGGCATCTAAGAAGTCTACTCAGACTTTATGACACATGGTGACTAATGTTTCAAAGTAATTATCTAATTTTAGATGAATGTGGACATTAAGTAGCCTTCAAAAGGGTATTCTAAATCAAACTCCTTAGTATTAATTTGGGGGATCCTATTTTCTCTGAAATTGCCACAGATTTGAGGTAGATTATGTGGGGCAAACAAACATAATTTCAACATAATTTAATTTTCTCATTGGCTAAACACTGATAACAATAGCACCTACCCTCAGATTTATTGTGAGGATAAAGATGAGTATATAAAATATTTATTAGAGTTAAATATTCAAGAAATATCCTCAACATTATCGTTATTCTCATTTTCATATTACCTTAATACAGTTTTATCTTTACATAACCAATTGATAAAACAAGAAAAAAGTCTCTATGTTTAAACAAATGTTCGTGCTGTTAAAAAAACATAAATACATATACTTTTTTAGATTAAATTTGACTACCATGTAGAATTGAATTCTCTTTCATGTTCAACTTGCATATCAGGAGCCATATCATTATTAGTTAAGTAATTAATGTGTTGTCATTCTTGTTAGCTATTTTATTTTTATGCCTACCTCTTATGAACTTCTTTGTGACTTTAGAAAAGTCACTGGATCATCCCTATATATTATTAGAGGAAGGCATAGTCTTCTATTAACATTTGGCAAGTGGAAAGGTTAAGATGATCAAACAATACATAGAAAATGTATCTCAGTCTTCATTATCCATACTGTGTTTCATTTCCACCTTTGTACCTTATGGACAAAATCTGGAGCATGCATTTTTTGAAGCAACTAACCCCCCACTTGTTAGTTGTACTGATTGATAATAAAATACCAACAGGGACAGTCAACTATTACTAGGTTTAAAAATTTCTCAGAGGTAAAATCATACCAAAACATATTGGAAAATTTTCTCATTTCTGAGTCCTATAGTATGTGACTTTCCCTTATGATAGCATTGAACGAACAATAGGTACACACAAAACAGCACCCATATTACTTTGTGTTTATGTGTGTGTGTTTGTGTGTATATACGTCTCAGAATGGAGATCTTTGATGTAGGACTCACTTCCATTAAATGCAGCTGCATGAAACAAAATGGTCTAAACTATTTGTGCCAAATAATTCCTGCCAAGAATAATTTTGTGCATCTGCCTCTGCCTTACTTAGCATGTTTCTTTAACCAGAGAAGGGACCCTGTTGAGAGGTTCCTTCTAATGAGTTTAGAATATCAGATATTTTCGCATTAACAGTTCAAGGTGGCACAAGGAGGATTACTGCTTCTTTTACTGTTCAGGTGGAGGCTTAGAATGTTAGTACCAAGAGATAACTACAATTATACCAAGTCCTCTGCTTAGTATAGTTCATATATTGGCTCCTTTAGTAGTCGCAGTAATTCAAAGATAGGGATTAGCAAACATTTTCTGTAAAGGCCCAGATAGTAAATATTTTAGATTTTGCAGATTACACCTGGTCTCTAGTGCTGCCGCTACTGGTGGTCTTCCTCCTCCTTCTCCTCTACCTCCTCCATTTCTCCTCTTTCTACTCACTTTTCTTCTTCTAACCTTTTAACAATTGAGACACAGTTTTAGAACACAGGTCATATAAAATCTGGCATGAGCCAGATTTGGCCTGTGGGCCATAGTTGACTATGTCCTTGCTCTATGAAATATCTTTTACTATCCCTAGGTTACGGTGGAGAAATGGAACCTCCAAGAGGCTAACCAACCTCCAATTAAAAACAGTGCTTTGATCCTCAGCTAAGAATATCATCTCCAAATACCACCTTTTATTCACCAACCTGTGTTCAAAGGGATTTGATTAGCTGTGCTGGTGTTGTCTTGTTTGTCTCAGAGGAAACAAGTGTGAGGTAGTGATGATCTAAACAAGGGTAATGACGGTAGTTCAACATTTAGGTGCTTATGTGGCACGTACCCTGCTTCATGTATATGACTTTTTTTTTTTTTTGAAAACCCTTATCAGAGTCTGTGAAATAGGATTGTCATTGTTTGCCTTTTACAGATGAAGAAACTGACACTATAAGATTAATATGACTGGCCACTGAGTCTGTAAGTGATATCACTGCAGTGAGGACACAATGGTCTTCTGTCTCTAAAACCTGTATTCTTAACCATGACACGACATGGCTTCACCACTGAGGCTCATGTGTCCTGGAATATGTAACTTTGATGACAGTTAGTAAAACCTATCTCAGCTAAGCCTTGTCAAGTCCACCAAAGACTAACCTATTTAAGCACTTAATAACAGTGAGCAAAGGAATGAAACAGAAGCAGGCTGCGTGTGTGTGTGTGTGTGTGTGTGTGTACATATACATATCCACATACAGTGTCTTAAAATCAATCAAACTTAATTCTGTTGCTTTATAAATATTTTCACATCTATGACAATTTTTGGTTTTTATAGATAACTATAATATAAATGCTTAGTACCTGTAAATTATGCTAATAGAGCTTCCAGTTCTTTGAGTATAAAGCTAAATTCTACATTTTTCTAATTCCTGTGATTAAGACTGCAAACATAAAAGTAGGATAAATCTGTCAAAAATGAACAATTTTCACAAAGAGTTCAGATTTTTCAGCTGACAGCATTTTAGCACACAGAGGGGAGTTGTCAAAATTTCACTACAGGCAGTTTCGCTCCATACAATGATATATTTTAGAGTTTATTGAAAAGAATTAGGTGGTAAATTTTACTGTCGTCATCCTAAGAGAATATCCAGATCCTTTTATTTCTCTGTGTGCCAATCTGGTCTTATTATGCCTGGGTCATTCTTACCCCATGTTTGTGACCATAGGCATACGATACTTTTGTGTGGAATTTTCCGAATTCAGGTATTTGGGGGCATATATATCTCAATCAACTAACTGACCATGCTAGGAGGTCCTGCTGGACTGTCTTCTTGAGAGATTTCTCCCAGATCTCATGGATTGATAAAAAGGAAGGAGAGATTCTGACCTGATTGTGGGGAAAATAAGTGTCCCCCTGTCTCTTTTCTTTAGAAGAACAGTTAATTTCAAAAACCTTACATATATTCTTGTAAAAACCTCCTCTGATCCTTCATCATCTTGTCTCATTATATCATTATACATATAAAGAAATTTGAACACTGAACTTATAATGAATATATTTGAACTTTTCTGCCCTTTCCGAAGTAAGTTGAGGCACATTTAATTTACTATGACTGGTATCCACAGGTCTCATTCTAATCCTCTTGTAAATTTGCCTTCTCTGAACTGACTTAGAAGCTAAGAGAAAAAATGCCTGATGGGCATCATTTGAGAGCAACATATGATAAGTAGCTTTTACTCTAAGATCTTGTATCATCATACCTCTCCATTTATAACTTTTGTTCAGTCGAATCCAGGCTGCCACTACTTTCCATATCTTGGACCTTTCCTTGGAATTGGGGGCTCTAGAGGAGATGTTAGCATTTTGTTGCTATCCATCTATGAACGTTGTTCCAGGGACCTTTAACATGCTTTACCATTCCTCTGTTTGAGTTAGTGTTACTTGATGTTTCTGATCTATCAGCGGGAAGGACAGGAAAATTTAACATTTTATGTTTTTCTTAGCATGCTGGGATAGTCTTTGAAGCAGAACTTTAAAAACATAAACACAGCAGGGCAGCTTCCTGGCTCTGTACTCTAGGGAACAAACCTCTTTGTGTAAATACCCTGGTCTATATTTTTCCTCTTGCTGCTTGCTTCTGTGGTTCTAGAAGCAAATTTTCACCTGCTAGTTTTCCTTTGAAGTAATTTTAATATCACTTTTCAGGCGCCATAACCCTTTCTCTTGAACATAGAAATTCAGTCTTTCCTTTAATAACATCAACTATTTTCAGTTCTCTTAAATACAGATAAATAATTAAAATATGGTGTCAGTTTATCCAGGTTTTTCACAGTTTATCATAATGATATCATTACTGTCTACATAATAATTATTTTATTGGGGAAATAAAATCAATAAAAGTACATTAGTAGATGTTTGGTAGAATAGTTATTAGCTCTTCTTTAAATGCTCGATAAAAGAGTATTTCCTAAAAGATCTACTTTATGTAAATACACTGAACCGAAGTCTGCATTTGAGGAATTGATATGTGTCTCCTTTGGTAAAGACCTTTTCAAAAACCCCATGAATGTTTTCTGTTAGAAATGAACCAGCTGAGAGAGTTAATGTAGTTACCAGATACGTAACATTTGTCAATTAAACAAAGTTGGTTGCAGCGTGAATTTGTCTCCAGTTTTGAAGGAAAATTTCCCAGATTTTTACTGTTTGCCTTGTCTGTGATTTGAAGTTTAACAACTTTACTAGTCATCTTAATTTCTTTCATGTCTCTAATATGAAATTTCACCAGAAATGCACTGGTTTCTTACAATGTCCAAGAAACTTGAGTGGGTCCTAGGGTGATAGGGAAGACATAGAAACTGTACTTCATATGCCTCCAATCCTCACAGAGGTTTCTTTTGTTGTTGCTGTTGTTTTGTTTTGCTTTTTGTTTAAGATTTTATTTATTTATTTTTAGAGAGAAAGAGCATGAGCAGGGGGAGGAGCCGAGGGAGAGGGAGAGAGAGAATCTCAGTCAGTCTCTGCTCAGTACAGATCCCAACTCAGGGCTCAGTCTCACGACCCTGAGATCATGACCGGAGCCAAAATCAAGAGCCGGTTTGAGCCACCCAGGCAGCCCCGTCATAGAGTTTTGTATCTGAATCATCCTCTATAAAGCCTTCACTAAATGCGTACATTTAGATTACTTTTCCAATTAAGGTGGATCAGAAAAGTGAAAGGATGTTTCAGTTTTATTACTTATAAAATTGTAACAAATGTTAAAATAAGTTTAAGAAATCCTAGAATAATTTGATAGTAGCCAAGGCGTTTGTGCATATATATGTGAATATAAATATAATTACAGTTGTATACACATACTTGCCATTTACATTTTTCCATGTAGTACATAATTTCTGGAGAACACACATTTTTAACCATCATATAAATTTTCATTACAGAGAAAATGAGCCTAAAACCTATTTCACTCTTTCTGTTTTCCCAGAATTTGATACCTAGGCTGCATATTGAAAAAGATGAAATAATTGGTATCTTCTTTCAATATTGTTTTGATAAGTGAATTGAATATAAGTAAAAATATAGGTTCAAGAAATTCGTAGGCCTACATTAAAGGGCATACCTTTAATGTAATTTTCACCCTAAGTAAAATACCAAAGAAAACACCTCATCTTTTTTTCTCTCTTCAAAAGCACTTTGTAATATGGTGAATCGTATTTTCAAATATTACAAGAGAATTATGAGAGTAAACATAACAAATAACTTTAGTCTTACTGAGTGCCAGCATTCGTCTTGTGCTTATTTCTCTGCCAGCCTCTCCTAAGTCACCCAATGAGATTTTATCTTTCAGTTATCAAGATTATTTGTGTCTTCCTTATAGACTAATGATAATAATAATAATAATAAGTATTTACTGAATATCTGTTTTGAGTCACACAGATATTTATAAGGTTCTCACAGCAAATCTATGACCTAGATAATTTCAAAATAGCAGATTGACTTATTTTATACAAAACTTTATTTTCCCATTTTGCAGCATTCCTAGCCCTATTTGTTAGCACAGCAAGGTTCTACACTTTCTCTGTTTACTATTGTAAAAATAAAAAGATAAAGGAGGAAGAAGAGGGATGAATGGGTGCAAGACAGAGCATTTTTGAAAATGCTCTGAATGATACCATAATGATGGACATATGCCATTATTCATTTGTTCAAACCCATAGGATGTACAACACTAAAAATGAGCTCTAATGTAAGCTATGGACTTTGGTGATTACGACCGGTCAATGTAGGTTCATCGGTGTTAACAAATGTATCAATCTTAAGGGGGTTGCTGATGATGGCTATACGTACAGAGAGGCTGGGGATATATGTCAAAGCACTATACCTTCCTCTTCATTTTGCTGTGAATTTTAAACTGTTGTTAAAAAAAAAAAAAGGATAAAGAGACAGTGTAGTATAGAGGACAGAGCCCATAACTGAGTCTTCTGACTATTATCCTATGTCTGCCTCTGCCCTTAAACAGAGGGTGACCTTAGGTGTGTCCTGTATCTTATCAGGGCCTATTTCCACCTCTGTAAATTACAGCAGTTGGGCTAGATAATATCTAAAGAAGCCATTCCATCGCTTTGATGTTTTGTTTTGTCTGATTAACCATCTCATTATATACAGTTTTGTTTTATGCTTATCATTTAGTTGCAATTATCAAGTTATTACATTGGTTTATGAAATGTTCTATTTCTGATTAAAAGAATGTCATGTACTCTGCGCCATTGGTGCATTCTTAATAATGCAGTGTAGGGGTCTATATGCATTAGAAAATTGTGGTTAAACAATTGAATCTCTAAAATACCTTTTAGAGCAGGCTTGACAAAAAGGCAGAATATCAGTGTGCTTGATTGGGCAACATTTCAAATAAATAATATATATATGATCATGTGAGTGTGTGTGTGTGTGTGTGTGTGTGTGTGTGTGTGTTATAAAGGTAGAGAATAACTCCAGGAAGATATACAAAGTACTGGAAAGATATTTTGCCTGTGGGAAGTCATTAGGTGGGTTAGATGCTATCATTTTGTCCCAGTTGAATATGTATCATGTATGTATAATATCTATTCAAAAAATCAATACATTAACTAATAGGATTTTTGAGAATTAAAATAAATGCCAGTTCTTAAGTTGTACATTGGAACAAACTACCACAAACTTTGAATCTTAAACAATGCAAATTTATCATCTTACATTTTTCTAGAACAAATTTCAACACAGGTCTCACCAGACTAAAATCAGTTCTTTTTCTAGACTCTGGGAAGGATCCTTGTCTGCTTAAGCTTCTAGAAGCAACCATCATTCCTTTGTTCTGGTCCACATCCTCTTTCTTCTAAGCCATCATGGCTTGGCTTGTCTTTCTTCCATTGTATCACTCTTAATATTCTGCCTCCCTTTTCCACTTTCAAGAACTCACACAGTTAGCTAGGATAATCTCCCATCTCAGCCTTAATCATATCTGCAAAATCCCTTCTGCCACGTAAGATAACAGTCACAGATTCTGAGGATTAGGAAGTGGTCATCTTTGGGGAACCATTATTCTACCCAACACAAGCTATAAGAAATGTATCGGAGGTGACTCTAATTCAGGTACTCAGAATTAAATCAGAATTGTTCTGGCAGTGAAACAGGCTTAGGAACAAACAGCCTTTTGTATGTCCTTCATTAATTAACCAATTGGAATTACTGATCCCTGACTTCATGCTAACATCACAGTTCTGCTGATTAGGTTTGCCTATGTTCCTCAAAATCTGACTTTTCTAATATAGCTTGTCACAGCTCCCCACGCTGAAAACTCAGACCCTCAATTTTATAGGCCTAAATATTAAGTGCTTGGATAGTAAAAGATTTTCTTCTTACTCTACTATATACAAATATGAGCTCAGTACAATGGTGATAAAAAATAAGAAAGATGTGTGCGTGTATTTTAGAGGGTTGAAGTCTGCTTCAAATCTTTTTTCCAGGTTTGGAAATCACAGTGATTCAAAGAGATCTGTATTACTGAACCCTAACCCTTTTTTAAGGCATCCATTAAAAAAAGAAAAGAAAAGAAAAGAAAGAAAGAAAAAAAGCCAGGAAAGGGCTAATATACCTACCCTCCTGTTAAGGAGAGTGTAATGTTTTGCTCATCGTCTGAGAAAAGTAATTTTATAATCCTGATTATTCTGTGATTTAGTCCTTTAGTAATATAAACACTTAATTTTAGGTAGTCTGAAAATAGGGAACTAAAAATTTCTAACGTTTCAGAAATTATAGTATATTTGCCTTCTCTCTCCACCCCCGTTGGTATATTTATAGGATATGAAGGCAGTGAGCTATAGAGTAAGAACATGGTCTCTGGATTTGAAACCTGATTCCCACACACACTATTGTATAACCTTTGAAAGTGCATTTAACCTTACTGAGCTTTAGATTTCACATTTTAAAAATAGGAAACAATATTTACCTCACATAGTGCTTCTTAGTATTAGGCTCTTAGAAAATAACTATTTTTATTAACATGATCTTCATTTTTTTAGTATACTCATTCCTGTTTATTTTTGGAGGATTATAAAAAACTAGAAATTCAGAGAAGATAAATGCCCTGATTTCTTTTTCTTTTTCTTTTTTGGTTTATTGTTGTAATGCTGGCTACAATAGGTTTTTGAGACTTCATGGAATAATTTTTGAAGTGGTGCTTCTAGAATTCAATGTTTGTCATTTAACTACCAAATCATTTTTTACGCTTGTGAAAGAGAGAAATGTATTTGTATGGTTTTATAAAATACATTCCCCTTTATATCTGTGAACACCTGAAATTCTTCATAAGTATAAAGCATTCCTCAGTCCAACACAATTTCAACACTAGGACCAATAGGATGTATTTTAGACTAACAGAATTCATTTCTTTCAGACTTGTTGATTTCTTACAGACAATTGCTTTTCTGAATTTGACATTAAATTGATTTTTCATAATATAGCTTCTTAATATTTAGTATGATAATGATATTACAGCTATTTTTTAAAAGCACTTATAATTTATTAATACACACTCAAAATATATACAAGTGAAATTATATTGTGTCCAGGATTTGCTTCAAAACATTCCGGGACTGAAGGAGAGAGATGAGACAGTATACACCCTGAATTGACCATTGTCAAAGTTGGGTAATAGGCATGTATTATTTATTCTTTTGGGGAGGTACATTTCTTTTTTTTTTTTAATTTTTTAGATTTACTTACTTATTTGAGAGAGAAAGAATGAGTGGGAGGAGCAAGGGCAGAGGGAGAGAGAATCTCAGCAGACTTCACACTGAGCTCAGAGCCTGACATGGGGCTCGCTCTCATGAGCCTACGATAGTGAACTGAGCCAAACCCAAGAGTCCACACTTAACCAACCCAGGCGCCCTTTGGGGGGGTACATTTCTGAACATTTTTATTGTTTTTTAATCATCTTTTTTTTTTGCCTGCCTTCCACCTGTGGTTCCCTGTCTCCTATCCCTCTAAGTCATATGATCTGTAAGCTTCCACTTGTAACGTTCCTTCTACTTCCCTACGCCTGCTGTTGGCTTTTACTAGACTACCACTTGTATTCTCCAGGTACTGTTCTTCCCTCAGTTCAGTTACCTCAGTTAGATGCTCTTGTCATGCTCTTCTCTCTCATCTCTGTCAAAGTACGTATCAAACTTCACCATGGTTGTTTAACCCTGCATCTAAACTGAAGTCTCTTTGTGGAGGGAGCATCTTATCTTGTTTATGTGGTATTGTTAAGATTGGCCACTAAGGGAATGAGTACTGAAAAATTATTTGCTGAATGAAATGCACACATATACACACAAACAAGAAAGTTACTTTTGCTTCAAATTACTCCATCTGTTTTCTGTGTGCAAATAATATCCACTGGGGAGAAAGCCATCAGTGACCTTTGTGCCTCCATCAATGACTTTATATCTTCAATAAGTCAAGCATGCAGTTGTTTCTCTGCTACTTCATATTTTACTAAATTCACTGAAAATAAGTATGAGTAATAAGATGAAGGGGGAAAAGGAAGCCAGAGTGAAAAGATAAGTATCAAATTGGCAACTTCACAGCTCTTTTCTTTGATGATTACTTTTGATTGGTGTTTACATCTTTACCTGAAAGCTGACTTTATAAATGCCAGATGGTTATAGTCAGACTGGGATTTTAAGACAAAAAAGAAAGCTGTTATAATGCTAGGCACACCCAGTTTTCCATCAGCACAAACAACATACTGACCTGACATTTTTTATCAGTAGCTGAGATTATTTTCAACAAGAAATTAAACTTTATTATTTTTTCCTTTGAGAAAGGTGGCTTAGCTACTTTCAGAGTATTTGAAAAACTTAGAAAAATTCCATATGCCATTCTTAAACGTAGTTTATTTAGTATAGTTTCCCACATTCCACATGAAATCATTGTTGTCATAGGACGACAAGGTTCAGAGATGTAAATTGCTACCATCCTAAAGGTTATANAGTTTCCCACATTCCACATGAAATCATTGTTGTCATAGGACGACAAGGTTCAGAGATGTAAATTGCTACCATTTTCCTAAAGGAAAATGATAAAAGTATTTAAAACCCCAGGAGCAAAAATATGAGATCTATTTTATTTTTTTAAGGAGGAGAAATGTCATACCTCCAAAGGAAATAATCAAGATCAGCAGTTGAAAGTTTAAAGCAAACAAATAAAAGAAAGCCATGAAATCTGCCCAGAGGGCCATAAGCTATTAAACTTGTTTATAGCACTATATAGAAAATGAGAGAAATTTGAGCTGAAAGATGGTGTAACTGGAGAAACCAATGGGGACTTTATGGTAATAAATATGTTTTTGCTTAAGGAAGAAAGTTGTGTTCATCTCCCAAATATCTCCATATCTTATTTATGTCTTATTTTAATCATTGGTCATTGGTGATGGCATTAATATGTCTATGAATATGTGTAAAATTTGAAACAAATGCATGAGGAAAAAGTATCTGATACAGCACATTGTGTTCTTTCATTCTTAATTATGAAAATTAGATTTGGGCCCTTATCTATACTTTTATCTTTTTAAACAGTTTCTTATCGAACTCAGATATTATCTCTTGTCTTCTCATGAACTCTTCAAATGTTCATGGAAATGATATTAGGCCTTCCCTGATCATCTTGTTTAAAATTGCAACCTACCTCTTACACTCCAGATTCCCTTTAGCCTGTTCTAATTTGTTTTCATTGCCCTTCTCATCTTGTACATGCAATATTACTGACCTATTGATTTTGTTAATTGCTTACAGTCTGTCTCCCCTTACATAAGATTGTGCATTATCATTTATTTTGTTGTGTGATATATGCCAAGTAGCTAGAAAGGTGCTTATCATGTGTTAGGTACTCAGCTACTATTGGTTGATGAATTAATGAATTAAATAATGAATTTGCAACAATAATGATAATAATAATGATGATGATGATGATAGCTAAAAATTCTAAGTACTTTACTGNTAGAAAGGTGCTTATCATGTGTTAGGTACTCAGCTACTATTGGTTGATGAATTAATGAATTAAATAATGAATTTGCAACAATAATAATAATAATAATGATGATGATGATAGCTAAAAATTCTAAGTACTTTACTTTGTACCAAGTACTGTTCTGATTACTGCACATGCATATGTTCATTTAACCTTCAATACGCCCCTATGAGGTAAGTGTTATTATAATCCCCATTATACAAATGAGGAAATTGAAGCACATCGAAGTTAAACAACTGGATGGTTGCTGGCTAATTAGTTATATGACTAATGGTTATATGGTTAAACAGTGGCGGAGTCCAGATATCAACACAGATCATTCTGTTTTCAGGGGATGATCTTATCTGTTACGACAAACTGCCTTTATTTCTTAGGCATAGCCTTATGGGGGAAAAATGTATGTATTTCATAAATAAATAGTTCTCAAGCTTTTTAACCTCTCAACACACCTGAAAGACGATGTCCCACACACCTTGAAAATTATGGCCTATGAAAGAAGGCTTGATAGTTAAGAGAAGATGAGGGTGTGTTTATTTTTTTGCAGGCTAGCTGTAAAAGCATCCCCTTTCTTACTGTCCTCTGATCTCAAGCCTGACAACAACCACCTTGATTTGACTTTGGAAAGTCACCAATTTCTCAAAATGTGTTTCCTCATTCTAAAATGTGGATTTGGGACTAAATGCTATCAAATGCCTTTCTCCCTCCAAGTTCTGTGTTTCTAAAAATCTATTTCTCTGCTCTGTTGTGCAAGTATTGACAGTAGAAAGAAAAAAAATTTTTCTTGTACCTAATGCTAGTAGTCAAGTCTTTCCTATATTTGACCTTTAACAGAAATTGTGCAGGATTCTTCGATAAAATAGAAATTAGATGAAAGTCGAAAAAGAGATGGAAGATAAAAAAATTGATGGCTTTTCCAGAATGCATAAAGGTCTTTGGGTTTTTGCTGTGGTGCTGAGTTCTGTTGACCACCACCCTTAAAATTTCTACATCTTTGGCATACCCGACACTGGATAGTCCACACATTTTCATTTTACAATGTGAGCTGCTGCTTTNTTTTTTTTTTTTTTTTTGGCTGGGTCATTTTTTTTTTTTTCTTAGTTTCACAGTGGAGGTGAACTGTACAACTTCTGATTCAAATCCTGTTTTATCTTTCTATATCCATTTGGGGAGATTGGTCCCTTCCCAGGTTTTATAGTTATCTTAATAGTAAGTACAATCAGCTCTGAATTAATTACACTACCACCTATAAAAAAAAAAAAGTAAAAGAAAAAAATTGGAAAACATTTCCATGATATTGTCCTTCATGCACTACTAATGAGAAGTAAAAGGGTAGAGCCTCTTTGAAAGGCAGACTTCAAAAATTTACACATAGATTTACTGTATGACCCACTGGTTTCACTCCTAGGTATATATATTCAAGAAAAATGCAAACATGTCCACACAAAAATTTGTGCACAGAGGTTCATAACAGCATTATTCATAATAATGGAAAAGTGAAAATGATTCCAAATGTCCATGAACTGATGAATGATTAAATAAAATGTCATATGTCTATACCATGGAATATTATTTGATGACAAAAAAGAATGAAGTGCTGATTTATGCTACCACATGGGTGAACCTTGAAAACTGTATTGAATGAACAAAGCGGATTACAAAAGACCACATACTTGTGTAACTCATTTGTATGAAATGTTCAGAATAGGCAGAGACGGAGAATAGGTAAAGACAGAGAGTCAATGAGTGGTTGCCTAAGACAGGGATGAGTTGGGAGGAAATGAGGAGTGACTGATAACGGGCTTGAGATTTCTTTTTGTAGCACTGAAAGTGGTCTCATTGATTATGGTGGTGGTCGCACAACTTTATGAATATACTAAAATCCACTATATATTTTAAATGGGTGAATTGTTCGGTATGTAAATTATATATCAATATAGATNTCATTTGTATGAAATGTTCAGAATAGGCAGAGACAGAGAATAGGTAAAGACAGAGAGTCAATGAGTGGTTGCCTAAGACAGGGATGAGTTGGGAGGAAATGAGGAGTGACTGATAACGGGCTTGAGATTTCTTTTTGTAGCACTGAAAATGGTCTCATTGATTATGGTGGTGGTCGCACAACTTTATGAATATACTAAAATCCACTATATATTTTAAATGGGTGAATTGTTCAGTATATAAATTATATATCAATATAGATTTATCACATAAATATACATATATACACACATATGTATATACTTATATATGTGTATACGTGTATATACACATATATATGACATCACTTATGTATGTCTATATACACATANATATATCAATATAGATTTATCACATAAATATACATATATACACACATATGTATATACTTATATATGTGTATATACACATATATATGACATCACTTATGTATGTCTATATACACATTTATATGACATCTTCACACAAATTTATCATTTTACCTAGACTAGAAATGAATGAAATCTCGTAAACTACCCAACTATTTCTCTACTGCCATTGTTTTTCTTGACTCCTTAACAATAAACCATGAGCTTTTCTTTTTCTCTCTCTCCCTTTTAATTCTTTTATGCAACCTATCATTCAGTATTGTTTATTCCTTTGGTAAATACTTTGTAGGAACTTAAGGTAAACTGACAGGTGAATAGCATCACCAGAAAACTCTGTCTTCTAAATTTTATGTCCTATAAAATCAATTTTTAAAATTTAAATTCTACAGCACAAAATAAATAAAAGAGTATGTGGATGAAACTTAACTTGGGAATATATTTCATATAAGAAACAAAGATCACAGAAAATGACTAAACTTTAGTATCAGTGGGTATATCTAGCTCTAAGGAACTAAGAGGGTCAAAGTCAGTGACTAATAATTCCAACGGTAGCCATCAAAAAAGTTCCATGAAAGTTATCACGAAAAATTTAAAATTTTATTTAAATGGGGAAAATAAAATACTTAAACAGNGGAACTTAAGGTAAACTGACAGGTGAATAGCATCACCAGAAAACTCTGTCTTCTAAATTTTATGTCCTATAAAATCAATTTTTAAAATTTAAATTCTACAGCACAAAATAAATAAAAGAGTATGTGGATGAAACTTAACTTGGGAATATATTTCATATAAGAAACAAAGATCACAGAAAATGACTAAACTTTAGTATCAGTGGGTATATCTAGCTCTAAGGAACTAAGAGGGTCAAAGTCAGTGACTAATAATTCCAACGGTAGCCATCAAAAAAGTTCCATGAAAGTTATCACGAAAAATTTAAAATTTTATTTAAATGGGGAAAATAAAATACTTAAACAGTGAAATATTCTTATAACCAAAATATAAACAATTTCAAAAATTAATTTATTCCAACTTAACAACAGTTCACAAGCGGAGATCCATTTAAAAGAAAATGAAGACAAACTATTTTAAATGTTATCCTCCAAATTAATTTAAATAATTAATGCAAATCTAATCAAAATTGCAGTATGATTTTTTGGCTTTAAAATACGGGGGGGAGAAAGGAAAGTAAAATTCAGGAGAAATAAATAAATCTGTATCTTTTTAATTTGGAAAAGTGAAGAAANAAATGTTATCCTCCAAATTAATTTAAATAATTAATGCAAATCTAATCAAAATTGCAGTATGATTTTTTGGCTTTAAAATACAGGGGGGGAAAAAGGAAAGTAAAATTCAGGAGAAATAAATAAATCTGTATCTTTTTAATTTGGAAAAGTAAAGAAGAAATTGGAGCAGCAGATTTCACACTTGGATATATAAAGCTTCTGTTATAAGGACCAGGAAAGCCTAACGTAAGACAGAAGAGCATGGTAAAGAAAGTGATAATGAGAGAGCAAGTATGTCCCCTGTCTAAAAGTCAGGGGACTTTTGTAGTCAAACTTTGAAAACAGTATGTGTTTGGTGGCTCAGACCATTGAGCATTCGTCTCTTGTTTTTGGCTCAGGTCATGATCTCAGGGTCATGAGACAGAGCAATGCCTCAGGCTTTGCATTCAGCCGGGAGTCTGCTGGAGATTCTCTCCCCCCCCTCCCCCGCCACCCGCTCTCTCTTTCTCTCTCATGAATCTTTAAAAAATATATACCGCTTAAAAAATAAAATAAGGGGGCTCCTGGGTGGCACAGCGGTTAAGCATCTGCCTTCGGCTCTGGGCGTGATCCTGGCGTTATGGGATCGAGCCCCACATCAGGCTCCTCTGCTGTGAGCCTGCTTCTTCCTCTCCCACTCCCCCTGCTTGTGTTCCCTCTCTCTCCCTGGCTGTCTCTATCTCTGTCGAATAAATAAATAAAATCTTTTAAAATAAAATAAAATAAAATAAAATAAAATAAAATAAAATAAAATAAAAACACNGTATGCATTTGCCATGCTTTTTATCTTCCTAAGCTCTTTTTGAACTGATCACATTTTTGGTTGAATATTGTTCACCATGTCTAGGAGAATTATACATAGAAGTTATTTATAGTTTTAGCCACAGTTTGTTATTATTACTATTATCTCGCAGTAATTCTTAATGANCCCCCGCCACCCGCTCTCTCTTTCTCTCTCATGAATCTTTAAAAAATATATACCGCTTAAAAAATAAAATAAAAACAGTATGCATTTGCCATGCTTTTTATCTTCCTAAGCTCTTTTTGAACTGATCACATTTTTGGTTGAATATTGTTCACCATGTCTAGGAGAATTATACATAGAAGTTATTTATAGTTTTAGCCACAGTTTGTTATTATTACTATTATCTCGCAGTAATTCTTAATGAGAGGGGTGGATATTTGATAGCTATTGGAGTTTTTTTTCAAACTATAGCTCTCCCTGATGAAGAGCAATTATCTCCCTGAGATTCACTGCCTTAGTTAACCACAGATTAGAACAGGGTTTATTACCTCTTACATGTTTTTGTGGAGACAAATGTGTGAGTACCACTGATGTAAAGTGAAGCAGATTTTTTTTATGTATTTGATTAATATTGTTAATCAACAGCAGCCTAGGTGATTTCTAGTTTTTATTCTGTGGATGGGAAATCTCAGTCACCAAATTGAAATCTATAGCTGCATTTCTGACATTCCTCTAAGACTGAGAGTGTCTGTCAATTCCTGTCACTGTAGCTAATCCTGCAGTTTGCTGGAGTTCTCATTGGAGAGAGAATGGACATGTTGACAAACCAAGTTCAGGACTTGACCGTCAATACCTTCACCCCGTTCTGCTGCCTCTTTGATATCTCCAGTCCCCCCCCCCATACACACTGTGATCTCATGCTACCTGAAGTATCCCTGTTGAGCCCTCTTGAAGCTACGTGCTTAGCCCAAGAACAGAGGCAAATGTGACATTTAAAAGGACTTTTTATGTGAAACTAAATGTAGGGGTGACAGTTCCACAAGCAGTTACTTGTCAGGGTTTTAATCACTAAAACCTATACGCTTTTTTTTTTCCAGGTTTAGTATATGGAGATCTTCTTTGTGAAAAATATCCTGATATACTTGAANCCCTCTTGAAGCTACGTGCTTAGCCCAAGAACAGAGGCAAATGTGACATTTAAAAGGACTTTTTATGTGAAATTAAATGTAGGAAGGCAGTTCCACAAGCAGTTACTTGTCAGGGTTTTAATCACTAGAACCTATACACTTTTTTTTTTCCAGGTTTAGTATATGGAGATCTTCTTTGTGAAAAATATCCTGATATACTTGAAAACTCTTCAGATTTGGAGTCAATATGCCCCTGGCCTTGCTATTTACTAGCTTCGTGTGCTTAAACAAGTTCTCAGTCTCCTCTGCTTGTTTCTTGGATTGAAAAAATATGAATATATTGGCATTGTACCTACCTTTACACCCCCATAGTGACATGGTTGCATAAAGGGAGATGATGTATACATGATAATTATTCTATGTGGTAAAAATCATGTTCCTTGATTAGACATGAAATCAATATTATTTTACATGCTGAGATTATTCTGAACCAATATAAAGTGAAAGATTCTTATTTTCATTTACATGATCAAAAACGTTTCAAACCCATTCATTTGTAATGACACAGGACCTTAAAAATAAAGAGTGATTTTGTAATCAGGTATGCTACATAGGTAAACATTAGGCGTTTTCATAATTAAGATAATTTAAAGTTTTTAATAAGCTGCATTACACATGGACTTCTACAAGTGCAAAATCACTGTCTTACTTCTTTTATAATAGTGCTTTTAGTATTCCATTGAAACACGGCCAGTGAATGCACAATATTCTTAGTTACCATTATGAGGGGCTCTGTATATTACAACGTCTCCACTGTGTCTGCTGTTAGCTAGAAAAATGCTGGGAGCAACAGCAGCTACTATCAACAGGGAGCCATATTAATTATTTGAAATGTGCCTCATAAGAGGAATCAGCAGAGTTTATTACAAGTCGAATATTACTTGAAACGGGAAGGTTACTCTAACTGTTATCATAATCTATGTATCATTAACTTTCCTTGTTTAGGAAAAGAGATTAACAACCCTGTAAATTGCTATAGTAAATGTGTAAAATATAACTGCATATTCCCATTGTAGAAAGAAATTGGTGGGTCCTCCGCCTCTACCCAAACCTTTTTTTTTTGGAAATAGTTTTAAAAAGTAGCTTTAGAAATTGAACTGACTCCGTGATTATGCTTTCTTGCCTGAAAATTCTAATTGCTTACTGAATCATCAGAATACAAAGTACAGCTACTTTAAACATTAGAATTTGTTTTGTTTTGTTTTTAAGCCAGCAGTTTTTCCAATCAGCATCTTGGCCTTCAAATCAACACCTTACCTCATAAAACAGAAAGTATGTTACTCATAGTGTGCGAGCTGGCAGAATGGTTTGCAATGAATAGAAAATGAATTCATCTACCTACTTTTTATATCCTGGCTAGTTATTGTTTTTCCATAAAATACACTAAGCAGGAAGGAGTAGTTTTCTAGTCAAAGAATAGAAGCAAATCATAAATCATAAAAAAAATTAACCAGAGTTATAAAGTTATTTGACATTGATGCCAGTCTGCAGACTGTATGTTACTGGTTTGGGACAATGGAATAAGTGCATAAATTGAGAATAAGTGTGGGGCACCGGGTGGCTCAGTCGTTAACCGTCTGCCTTCAGCCCAGGGCGTGATCCCAGTGCTCTGGGATCAAGCCCAACATCAGGCTCCTCCTCCACTATGAGCCTGCTCCTTCCTCTCCCACTCCCCCTGCTGTGTTCCCTCTCTCGCTGGCTGTCTCTCTCTGTGTCAAATAAATAAAAATAAAATCTTCAAAAAAAATTTGAGAATAAGTGTTTAGAAACACATAGCAAACTGATAGAGTACTTGTCGGTTTAACCTGACAGTAAAAAAATGTGGACTTGTATTGTTTATGTCTTTTTTCTTCCATTGTACTTTTCTTGTAAATCATTTTCATTGAATTTTTAGAACTGTCATTCCACAATAAATATGTAATTTAATAATAACAAATAAGTAGTTTAAGAAGGACTGATTTAATTGCTTGATGTTTGGATGATACGTAATGCTTCTGTGTTTGTCTATGAGGTATAATGACAATTAATTCAGAGTGAAAAGGGGCGCCTGGGTGGCTCAGTCATTAAGCATCTGACTCTTGATCTCAGCTCAGTTCTCAATCTCACCGGTGTGAGTTCAAGCTGCTTTGGGCTCTGTGTTGAGTGTGGAGCCTACTTAAAAAAAGGGGGGAGGGCGCCTGGGTGGCTCAGTCCTTAAGCGTCTGCCTTTGGCTCAGGGCATGATCCCAGACTTCTGGGATCAAGCACCGCATCAGGCTCCTCCTCTGGGAGCCTACTTCTTCCTCTCCCACTCCCCCTTGCCTGTGTTCCCTCTCTCGCTGGCTGTCTCTCTGTCAAATAAATAAAATCTTAAAAAAAAAAAATCAGTGTGAAAAAAGACAATATGACATCATGAAAACAAATAAGAAAGTGTAAAAAAGACATAACTGCAATGTCTGCTAAACATTTTTTTTTGGGTCCACAGGGCAGGCACATCATGGACAGGTATCATACATCTCTCCGCCAATTCACCTTGACTCTGAACTAGAAAGACCGCCTGTTAGAGGTGAGTTGTTGCTTTATTATTATTATTATTATTATTATTATTATTATTATTATTATCATTACTATTTAAAGAAAAAGAAACTCTATTGACTATTTTTGATGAAGACAATTAATTAAATTACACATAGTTGTAAATACATATTTTACATGCAGTGCCTGTTTAAAAAGTGGGGAGGAGGGCATAGTGTACAAGGAATCTGAGAATAGAAAGAGGAAATCTTATTTATAAACTAAAATATGAAATACTGTTCTGAGAAATATTTGTAAAACAAAATAAGAAATAGGGAGGGGAGGACTAGTTGAAAACCAACTTAGATTCAGAGATTACCAGATAACCATTACTTTTTTTATTGGAATTTACTTTTATCTTTTTTTTTAATAAATTAATATACCTTAGACTAGGTCATATTGACAGATTTATTTCCTTGCAAAGTGATATTTCATTTTAAAAGTCACTTTAATATTAATAAGATCATTTAGTTTTAAAAATATATAAATTAAAATTATTTATTTTTAATTGATGCCATCTTTAAAGATTTTTTAAAATAACAAGTCCTACAAAATAAAAATTAGAAGTAACATTTATTTTTCCATAATCTAAATTCAGAATTTATCTTTCCACTTTTAAATACTTATTATTTTCAAAATGTATTATAATGTTCAAAGTTGATGTGACATAGACATTTTTTTTATTTTTATAAATATCAAATATTCTAAGGTTAATTTTTTTTTAAGTTTTAAATAATGGAGGATATTTTCTTAAACCTTCAACAGTATTAATCACTTGATGCAATAAAAGTCATTAGGTCTGCCTTATATAAGCATGTTTTCTATTTCCTCGGCCAGGAATCTCTTACCTTTTCTGCCCAGTCAGTTTCTACCACTGTTTGAAGGCTCAGCTTTGTCTTTGGTTCCTCTGTAAGAACTTCCCTGTCTATGCACTATGGAGGTGGAAAGTGCATGTGTCTGTTCTCCAAATGTCCCCTGGGCTTGCCTCAGTTATTACATTTAAGACACTATGCATGCATATTTCCCTTTCTCCTCCAGCCACTGGTCTATGCTTGGCACATACTAGGAACTCATACAATGGTTTCTGTCTAAGTAACAGAAAGTGAAGGTGGCAACCTAGGTTCTGAAGGATGTAGCCTTCTTTTTCAAGATGAAAACGAAGCAGGGATGATAATGGAATCCACGAAATATAGGCAGAATGAACCAAAACATGGATCTGTGAAAGCTGTGACATTTTTAAGGAAATGTGCTGGGTGCACGGTAAAGTGAGAGTAGTTCTAGAGGAGGAGACTGACAAGATGTAATGAGGCAGATTGGGAAGGACACTCTATCACATGACAAGAAGTTTGTATTTTATCCTGGGGGAAAAAAGGTCATGAAATCTTTTTAATTTTTAAAAATTGTTTTTCTAGGGTCACCTGGGTGACGTAATCGGTTAAGTGACCAACTCTTGGTTTCAGCTCAGGTCGTGATTCAGGGTCATCAGATAGAGCCCCATATAGGGCTCCGCACTCAGCATGGAGTCTGATTTGAGTTTCTTTTTCCCTCTCCTGCTGCCCCTCCCCCTGCACTCTCTCTCTCAAATAAATAAATAAATCTTTTTTAAAAATTGTTTTTCTAAGTTAGTGAGGATTTGCATTATAACATTATTTTCTTGATATAAGAAAAAAATATCTCTGAAGTCAGTGTAGATGAGGCGAGATTAACAGAGGGAGGCTGTTTCAATAGCCAGGTAAAAGATGACTGGTAAATTAGTTCGAAGTATGTCCACCACAATGGCAGGCTCTGAGAAGTATTTCTTTTTAAGATTTTATTTATTTAACTCTTTATTTATTTATTTAGAGATTGCATGTGAGCATGGGGGCAGGCAGAGGGAGAGGGAGAGAGAATATCAGTCAGACTCTGTCAGTACAGCCCCAACCTGGGGCTCAGTCCCACAACCCCGAGATCATGACCTGAGCCAAAATCAAGAGTTGGGTCCCCAACCCACTGAGGTACCTGGGCGTCTGGGCCTGATAAATATTTTGAAGAAACATGGCATTTGACTGAACAGATATAGGGGGAAGGAGCAGAAATGCCTCTAAAATTTATATATCTATCAGCTGCTTGGATGCTTATGACATAATCCCTCATCATGAGGAACAGATGAATTTTAAATTGATGTATTTTTTTTAGACATTTAATCCTTACTGCAACATTGTTCCTATCAAAGATGGAGGTCTGTTTAAGCACATTAGTGACTTTAATATAATTCATTTCTTCTGACATGATCTTGGACTGATTTAGGAAGAGTACGGTCAAGTCATGGGTATGGTAGTGTAACAATACACTTCAAAAGTTGGTGGCTTAAAACAAGAAACGTTTACTATAGTTCTTAGAGTTGGTTGACTTTGTGTGTACTCACTTGGCTGAAGTTAGATGTTTAGTAGCTAGCAAGCTGGTTGGTTTTCCTGGGGAGGAAACTCAGTCACATGCTTGGTGGTCACCTTAATGTCATCTGTAATGATGGTCATGTGACTCTCATCATCCAGCAGCCTAACACAGCCTCATTCCCATTGTGACAGGATTCCCAACAATAGGTAGACAAGTCCCAAAGCTCAAGTATTTTCAAGACTCTGCTTGTGTCATGTTTGCTGTGTCTCATTGGCCAAAGCAAATCGTATAGCCAACCCCAGACATAAAAAGGAAGAAAATGACTCCATCTCTTGATTGAGGAACCACAATCCAAAGGACCATGGATACAGAAAAGAGAGGAGTTGGAGTCATTTCAAACTATCATAGCAAGGCAGAAAAGGGTAAAATGGAGTGAGACCAAAATTGGCTGATAAAATGAAGGAATTTAGAGCCAATTAACTTAAACTTGTGAGTTCCAGGCCTTTTTTATCATTAGTTTCCTCAGGTACTACACAGAAGATCAGAAATAAGAACTTCACAGTGTCTTTGTGAGGATTAGGGATAATACAGAATAGAATCTGGCATCTGGTAGGCCCCAGACACAAGGTGGCTATCCCTATGTACTTTTGGGCTCACTGCTGTGACATAGGGAAGGAAATTGGACTTTGAAGCCAGGCAAACCTCTATGACCTTAGGCAGCTTCTCTCTGTCATCTGTAAAACAGGGATGTCACCCCAGTAATTTTATTAGGATAATGGAATAAAATAATAAGTGCCAAGTTCCTTATATCACAAATATGTGATATAAACTAGACCCTGAAGAGTTAGAAGGTAGGTAGGCGTTATTAAAAGCTCCACTTTAACATGGCACCATCTTGGTCAAAATAGTGATGGTATTGACCTGGTAAAGAATGACTTACTAGAAGCCAGCGGTCATCTGTGCTTAATATTGGCGTCAAATGGTACACTCTACTTTAGAATGATTGTCTTGATAACTTCTAGTTCTCATAGCATTCCTCTACATACATTAACCCAGAACTCTAGTTAAACTGCTCTGTGATTACAGTTACTAGCTCATGGGCCACAATTCCACAGTATTCAGAGAACAGTTAAATAGGTTCAAGAGGTTTGTACAAAGTACCATAACATTGAAAAAAATCATTTGCTTTTTTTTTCTTAAAACTATCTAATATTTCATTTAAAAACAAATATTGGAAATGGGATAGAGTTGGCATAATAATAGCATTAGTTTGGAACCATAGAGTATTTCCTTTCGACTTTCAACTGTCACCCCTTATCTTCATTTGCTATTTTTAATTACACTGAGTACTGCTGTTGATACTTATAGGCAGTCAAATTATATAAATGAACTCTACATGTCTATATCTATATCTATAAACAGAGAGAGAATTTCTCATGTATGTTATAGGTTTTTATATGAATTCATAAAATAATACATCAGGTTCTTTAAATAAAATGGAATTCTAGCTCCAATAATTATAGAACAATATCCTTTGAACTCCCTAAAAATTAACATTAGCTAACCATTTTAGCTTTCCTTTTTCTATTTTTCTCCTGTAATTATATACATACTGAGACTATGAAACATTTGTCTGGATGTTACTATATCTCTCTATATTCTCTCTTTCTGTATATATTCTCTTACTTTCCCTTTCTGTACCAATATCTACTAGTCTACATGCATATTAATATTTTAGGAATTATTGCTTTACATATTAATTCCTTATGTATTTTATAGACCTGTATTTGAATGGGAAAATTATATTTAATTTTCTGACATTGATCAAAGTAGCAATACAAAACAACGATATTTAAAATATTATCAATATAGTTACCAATATTAGCACAGGGAACTTATCATAGGAAATATTAACTATCTAACAGAGAGTAACACATCAGATTGCTTCAGATATTTTGCCATTTTATTCTGTTCTCATCTGAAATATTTTGGATTAGTTGGTACTTTTATATATATATATAAATACATACATATATATATATAGTGACTGTGCTTTGAGTATTTGAGATAGTGAACTAATTATTGGTAACTTTGGAATTGTGTTGTAAAACTCTATTCTGAAAAATAATTTAAGTAAACATATCTCCAAAAAAAAATCACATTTTTAAATCACATTTTCTTTTTTTGTTGTTGTTGCCTCAAGTTCTGTATCACCCATGAATCATTTTGATTTTAATCTATATGCCACTGTTCTTCTTTTCAATTTTCTTGACCTCTTTCACTTTTCCATCTTTTTTTAGGGAAAACATATGACATTGATGAGTTTGTTTGTCATAATATGTTTCTTCTTTAGTATTGTGCATTTTAATTCTAACCAACATGATCTTAGTAACCATATGAAAAAGATAGTAGTAGATTACCATATAGCCTTGAATAAATTATTGTAATCTGCATTTCAAAGTAGCAGCAGTTTATAAATTCTGTGGAACTTACCCACCGATGAGTAAATTTGAGAGATTCTATTCTTTAAATCTCATGTGATCATACATGGCATTTGGTTACATAATTTATGCCTGTGATAGCTTTATATGCATTCTTCAATTTACAGATTTTATTACTGAATAGGGGTGTAAATTCCAATAGTTTACTAGTGCATTAATGTCACAATACATTACAAGGTAATTAACCAGAGCTGCCACTATAAATAGAAAAATAGTCACAGCCCTCACTATAAACTACTTAATAAAAATAAGATCCTGAATCAGCATTCACCATTATAGTAATTTTTCTTGCCATATGTCTCATTAATCAGGACTTAAATAAAAAAAAAACCAGCCTCATCTAGAAGCACTATTATTTTTAAATCTTTCATTATTAAAACAAGTTTGTTATAATTTTCTAATTAATTTAATGGGATTGATTATTTCTGTATGCAAATAGGTTCTACATGCTTTTGAGACATATTTCCCCATTTTTTATATTATAATTGGAAATGAAAAACTACTTCGGTGGTTTTGTAGCAGACTTGTACATAAGCACATTGGAGTTCTTAGCAGGACTCAAGAGTTGCCGTTCTGAAGGTCATGTGTCCTCACCAACTGTACTTTCTCCCTGATCTTTATTTTGCCTCCTAACTACTCAAATGCAAAACCCCTTACCCCAGAATTATGTCTATATTACAGGCAGACTGACTCAATGAGGGTGACTGGGTGGGAGTTTGTGTTGGAAGCTGAATCAGAATCCTAAGCAGAAGTATGTATTATCCGAGACTCAAATATATCAGTTGAGGCATGCCCTTGAGTTGAGACTTTATTGTTTTGTTTTTGATATTGTTTTGCTTCATTGTTTTCCTGTACAATTTTGTGACAGCCTTAGCAATTCTAGAACCCAACCTAGGAGTCCTTCATAACATCACTAGCAATTCACGTTAGATAAATTCCTGTCAATAACCCAGAAAAAAACCATTCTTTTCTGAAGACTGTCCTCAATTTATATTACTAAGAATGATATTTATAACGTTCTGCTGTATAAAAAGTTTGACAGTTACTGATTCTCTCCACCTTTCAGTGTAGTAACCCACTAATAATAATGCTGGTGAAATCAGTTTGTATTTATTTTGTATAATCGTTCTTTAGGTAACATATTTAATTAGAAGTCTAATGCTAAATGCTAATTTATGCATTTGCTAATTTGTTGACAGTTACGATTTATACTCTGGAAAAAAAGCTAAAATATTTGGGCGCATTTGAAAAATTACATCTATTTTTTTTGGTCTTTTTTTTTATTTGCTATAATAAACTGAGTAATATAAATATGGTTCAATTGGCACATAATCAATGAACTAGAATAATGCCAGGCATTAAGTTTCATGTGCAAATTGAATTACATTCAGCAAATCCACATTGAAAATATTTTTTAAAGTTCAAAATAAACAGATGGTCCTGCCTGGTGCATCTATATTAAAAATAGGCTATAGCCAAAGATTTAGCATCACAAATTAGAGACATTAGCACATGATACTATCAGTGGAATGTAAAAACATTTGAAATTGATTAAAATAAAATAAGAACAAGACATCTGGCATTCTTATTGAGGAGTCTCCAGGCCTGTTTTTTAGTATTCTATGGTGATATTTTTCTAACTTATCTTGTTAGCACACATTATATGGTAGAACATAATTTCCTAGTTTTATCCACCCTTAACCCAAGGGAATAAAAATGAAACTTGCATATACCAGATTGCTTTGACCATGTTAAATAAACACGCTTTTTCTACACTTATAAATGCCAAACAATTTTTTACTGTATTTAAAATATACTGTGAACACCTACAAGATAGAGCTTGTTGATATTGATGGTAAATACCATTCCCATTTATTAAGTATATATCTTGTGTCAGACAGAGGAAGAAGTATTTTATATGCATTGTCTCATTCCATTTTACAAGGATCCTATCACTTTTTCATTCAGACTTACTGTTCATCATCATTGTATTTCTAGCATCAGGCAAACCAAGATATAGTAATACTTGAAATTGGGTTGATTTAATTGGAGTTAAATTCTAAATTTAGTGACAAAGTATACTTTTTATTCAGTATTGTTAGGAATAAGTATGAAGGCTTTGTAAATTATAACATACTTTGCAAATGTAAGTCATTGTTTAAAAGCCAACATTTATCATTTGAAACAATTTAGCACAATCCTGCAGGCCCCTTGTGGTATATAATTGATATGTTGAGGATAATTATTCCAGAAAGTAGCATGACCTGGTAGTTTTTTACAGTAGGTTCTTGGTCATCTTGTCCTGGTAGTCTCTCAATGAGCCTGAATGAGAAGGGAAATAGAGTTTGTTTGCATTCTACTTCCACGTTGGCTCATGGAATGATATTCTCAGTACTTAGAGGACATTAAATAGAGGCTTGATACTGTTGTGCTCTGAACAAATCTTTCAGGTTCACTGTGGCTGATGGTGGATACAGTGATAATGATTCTTGAATTGAATGGAGCCTATTGTTCAAGGCCAGGAAAGTCTCTGGAACTAGGATGTGTCCATGCAGTTATGATTAGGGTTCAGTTCTTTGAACTTCATATCTCCCCACCCATCCCCCCATTCCCAGTGCCCTCTGCCCTCCTAAGATTACTCACTGGCCCAGCTCTCCTAAGATTGCTCCTTTAAGTACCAGGACTGACTACTTTTTTTTTGTTTTTGGTGGTGTTTTTGTTTGTTTGTTCGTTTGTTTGTTTGTTTTTGGCTTTTATTCTTCAGAAAGATGGGAGTGTAGCTGCTTTATCTTGTTCAGAGAGAAAATATTTAGCATTTTCTGAATGTCACAATTTTTTGTGGTGAGGTATTCCTAGTTAATAGTAATAATAATAGTAATAATTATAATAGTTAACATTTATCTTTAAATCATACGTTCAAACTGAAAATTACCCACATGACCCTCTCTCCCAATTACCATAGAAAACCAATCATAATATTCTTCTGAATATTCCAGTAGATACATACTTTTTGAGTGGACATGGTATGAACATTTAATATTACAATAAACATTTGTGCCTGGCTCTATTCAAAGCACATGATATGGATTATTAATTTCATTAATTTCCTGAATCCCATGAAGCAGGTAGTATTACTATTGTAATTTTGTGAATGAGAAAAATTTAGCCATAGGGAGATTCTTTAACTTCATAAAGGTCAGATTAAATATTACATATTGGACCCAGGCATCTATAAAAATTCTACCCTGTCAGTTTTTTATTTATGTAATAGGAATCATGATTTCATTTCGTAAACAACACACTATATAGCAAGGAATTAGTAATAGAACATATTATCACCAAGGGATGGGGAGATCTAACTATGCATAGTATAGTATTTTAAAGAAAATTCCTCACTGTCTCTATTAGTCATCTTACGAAGGCAAAGGGGCACAAGTAGTGTGAACAGTTTACTATTTAGTATCGAGTGACCAGTAAGTTTTTTGTGTATCCATTGTCTTCTTCCATAAAATAGAATATCTTTGTTGTACTGTTACACTGTTACTTTTTTTTTAAAGATTTTATTTTTATTTATTCAACAGAGATAGAGACAGCCAGCGAGAGAGGGAACACAAGCAGGGGGAGTGGGAGAGGAAGAAGCAGGCTCATAGCGGAGGAGCCTGATGTGGGGCTCGATCCCATAACACCGGGATCACGCCCTGAGCCAAAGGCAGACGCTTAACTGCTGTGCCACCCAGGCGCCCCTGTTACACTGTTACTTTTTTACTCTTTTCATAGAATATCTTAACTGTTTCTCTCAAAAGAAGTATGGAAAGTCATACCACAAAAAAAAAAGAAGTCAGGCATTGTGATAAAATATCCTATTTTTGCAGTTTTCAGTATTCTCTCCCACAAATGGTTATTATTCGTGTAATCACCAGAAAATAATTTTATACCAGTATACTAAAAATTATCTTATTGCCTGGAGGAGACAGCTAGCTGATAGTTGTGTTGACTGCTACTACCAAAGCCTGGGGAGGGGTAATGGAGGAGGTTTTGACTTAAAAATGGAATAATCACCCTTATCCCCACCTACTGAATACTCACAGCTGCAAAGTTCCAATTCTTTGGTGTACTCACATGCATATGCACTCATGCACACACTCCGGCCCCTCAGGAGTATCTTCTTTAATGTAATTATTCTTACTTGGCAATAGATTTAAAAGACAGCATGATAAAATTTATATATGATAAATCCTTAAAATTTAAAATCTCTTTTACTCTTTGAGTCAATTGCCTAAGATAGGGGCGCCTGGGTGGCACAGCGGTTAAGCGTCTGCCTTCGGCTCAGGGTGTGATCCTGGCGTTATGGGATCGAGCCCCACTTCAGGCTTCTCTGCTATGAGCCTGCTTCTTCCTCTCCCACTCCCCCTGCTTGTGTTCCCTCTCTCGCTGGCTGTCTCTATCTCTGTCGAATAAATAAATAAAATCTTTAAAAAAATTGCCTAAGATAAGATAAAGATCTCTTTTCTCTAAAGATACGCCAATATACCTTGACAGTAAGGACAGTAAGCGTTGGGACTGTTATGGACATAACATTCACTTACATATCACTACTTGGTGAATGAGGATCTTGTTTCCTCAGCTGCTAAAAAGCATATTGTTCCCATGGGAAGTGTTGACTTTGGCAATTATTCATCCTATAACACCCCCAAACAGTATTACCGTCACACTAAGAGGCACTTAGCTCCCTCGATGTGTACTAAGAGCACTTTTTTCTTTTTTAGTTGTATATCTGGGTCTAGCAATTGCTTCCGGTTCTTAGAGTCCAAGAAAAGGCAGTTTTCCTCCCTGGAGCGGGTGATCCTGTTAAGTTTGGCATCACATTCTCCTAGATGGAGTCACATGGAAGTATGCAGCTTAAATACTAATGCTTGCATTTAATCTGCTAACCCCACCCCAGGTAGCTAACTATATGATCATGGAAAAATCTCATCACCACAACAACCACCTGTTTCCCGAATTTGTTTAAGTATCAAATACCAAATATGATATTATATGTGAAAGCACTTTATACCTCATAAAATGCTATGTAAATATTGTGTAGTATAATTTAGCAATAATCTTTATTGTTCCAATCTAAGACTCAGCGTAGCTCATACATGGTAAGATCAAGAAAATAAGTCCTCAAGAAAGTTTACAATGTTCTTATCCTCCTTAAATCCTGCCGGCTTACTTATAATACAGTATTGTATTAAAAATAACCATTTTTTTTTCTGTGAATGTCTATGCATTTAATTTCGAACATGTAGCAAACGGTTAAACTATAGATCAGCTTTTTTTTTTTTTTCTGTACTCTTCTGAAAGACTAACTTTCAGTCAGTGTTCAACAAGTATTTTCTATGTGATTGCATCTTATGCATGGGTTAGATTCTGAAGTTAGTGAGCCAGGTCAAAAAACAAAAACAAAAGCAAAGCCCACCTTCAGCAATCCCCTAAATTATCCGTAAAATACAATATATCCAACTGTGAGTTATTCCTCAATATCAGAAAATGTGACTACAGATATACCTAACACACCTTTTGGCTGTGGTGATACCTATTTGATGAACAGTGTGGGAAACATAGAACTGAAGAAATACTGTCCCTGTCCTTTTAGTCTGGGCCATGTGCTCACTGATTAAAACACCAAGTGAAATTTTTTCCCAAATGCTTTTTGAATGTATGTAGTTGAATTTAAGTCAGATGAATTTTGATGTGGCAGTACTATACTGAATGCCAACTATTTGGCATGCACTTTACAAGGGACTGGCAATGCAGTGATACACAAGAGAGGAAAGATGTTTGTTCTTATGGGCTTTATCTTATATTGGAGGAAGTCAACAATAGATCAATTATATGTTACATAAACAAGATTATGAATGGGTTATGGTTAGAGGTATAGAGGAGATATTAAGGTGGATGGTCAAGAATAACCACTCTAGGGGAAGCCAGGGTCTCTCACTTGGGTAAGCATCTGTCTTTGTCTCAGGTAATGATCTCAGGGTCCTGGGATTGAACCCCATGTTGGGCTTCCTGCTTTCAGGAAACTTGTTTCTCCCTCTCTTCCCTGCCTGTGCGTTCTCTCACTCACTCTCTCTCTCAAATAAATAAATAAAAATCTTAAAAAAAAAAAAAAAGGAGAATAACCACTCTAGGGAGGTGACTGTTGAGCTGAACTATGAAGAATGAAGGTAAATTGCGTATTGAGTTGTATCTGTTCTTTATATATTTCGGATACTAACCCTTTATCAGATATGTCATTTGAAAATATCTTCTCCCATTCAGTAGGTTGCCTTTTAGTGTTGTTGATTGTTTCTTTTGCTGTGCAGAAACTTTATTTTGATGTAGTTCCAATAGTTTATTTTTCCTTTTATTTCCTTTGCCTCAGGAGACCTATCTAGAAAAATGCTGCTACAGTCTATGTCAGAAAGACTACTGTCTGTGCTCTTTTCAAGGATTTTTATGATTTCAGGTCTCACATTTAGGTCTTTAATCCATTTTGAGTTTATTTTTGTGTATGGTGAAAGAAAGTGGTCCAGTTTCATTGTTTTACATGTAGCTGTCCAGTTTTCCCAACATCATTTGTTGAAGAGACTATCTTTTTCCCATTGTGTATTCATTCCTCTTTTGTCAAAGATTAATTGACCATATAATCATAGGTTTATTTCTGGGTTTTCTGTTGTACTTCATTGATCTATGTGTCTGTTTTTATATCAGTACCATATTGTTTTAATTACTACTACCTTGTAATATAACTGAATATCTGGAATTGTGATACTTCCAATATTGTTTTTCTTTTTCAAGATTGCTTTGGTGATTCTAGGTCTTCTGTGGTTTCATACAAATATTAGGATTGTTTGTTCTAGTTATGTGAAAAATGCTTTTGGTATTGTGATAAGGATTGCAATAAATCTGTAGATTGCTTTGGGTAGTATATACATTTTAACAATATTTGTTCTTCTATCCCATGAACATGGAATATCTTTCCATTTCTTTGCATTGTCCTGAAATTTTTTCATCAGTGATTTATAGTTTTCAGAATACAGGTCCTTTACATCTTTGGTTAAGTTCATTTCTAGATATTTTATTGATTTGGTACAACTATAAATAGGATTTTTTTAAGATTTATTTATTTATTTTGAGGTGGGGGAGGGGCAGAGGGAGAGAGAATCCCAAGCAGACACCGTGCAAAACATGGAGTCTGATGTGGGGCTCTATCTCACAACCCTGAGATCACGACCTGAGCCAAAAGTAGGAGTTGGATCCTTAACCCAATGAGCCACCCAGGCACTCCTGGGATTGTTTTCTTAACTTCAATATCTGCTGCTTCATTATTAATGTATAGGAATGCAACAGATCTCTGTACATAGATTTTATATCCCGTGACTTTACTGAATTCATTGATCAGTTCTAGTAGTTTTTTGGTGGAGTCTCAGAATTTTCTATGTATAGTATTATTCCATCTGCAAATAGTGAGAGTTTTACTTCTTCTTTATTAATTTGGATTCCTTTTATTTCTTTATGTTATCTAATTGCTGCAGCTAGGCCTTCTAGTACTATGTTGAATAAATGTGGTGAGAGTGGGCATCCTTGTTTTGTTCCTGATATTAGGGGAAAAGCTCTCAGTTTTTTAACATTGACTATGATGTTGGCTGTGGGTTTTTCATATAAGGTCATTGTTGGGTTGAGTTATGTTCCCTCTAGACCTACTTTGCAAAGGGTTTTTTATCACGAATGGATATTGTACTTTGTCAAATGTTTTTCTACAACTATTGGAATGATCATATAGTTTTTGCTTACTGATGTGATGTAATCATATTGATTGCATCTTGGGAATAAATCCCACTTGATCATGGTGTATCATTTTTTTTTAAGATTTTATTTATTTATGCGACAGAGATAGAGACAGCCAGCGAGAGAGGGAACATAAGCAGGGGGAGTGGGAGATGAAGAAGCAAGCTCATAGTGGAGGAGCCTGATATGGGGCTCGATCCCATAACGCCGGGATCACGCTCTGAGCCGAAAGCAGACGCTTAACCACTGTGCCACCCAGGTGCCCCCACTTTTTTAATGTATTGTTGGATTTGGTTTGCTAATATTTTGTTGAGGACTTTTGCATGTATATTCATTAGAGATATTGGCCTAAATTCTCTCTTTTTGTAGTGACTTTATCTGGCTTTGTATCAGGGTGATGTTGGCCTCATAAAATGAATTTGGAAGTTTTCCCTCCTCTTGTATTTTTTTGGAATATTTTGAGGAGAATAAGTATTAACTCTTCTTCAAATAAAACAAAGTCTGTCTTTAAAAAAAAGGGGGGGTGGCTCAGCCAGTTAAGCATCTGTCTTTGGCTCAGGTCATGATCTCAGGGTCCCAGGATTGAGCCCCACTTTGGGCTCCCTGCTCAGCAGGGAGCCTGCTTCTCCCTCTCCATCTGCTCCTTCCTGCCCTGCTCATGCTTTCTCTTGCATAAATAAATAAATAAATAAATAAATAAATAAATAAATAAAATGATTGGTAGAATTCACCTGCGAATCCATCTGGTCCTAGACTTTTGTTTTTTTAGGAGTTGTTTGATTACTCATTCAATTTCATTGCTGGTAATCAGTCTGTTCATACTTTCTCTACTTCCTGCTTTCATTTTGGTAGGCTATGTTTCTAGGAATTTAACCATTTATTCTATGTTGTGCAATTTGTTGGCATGTAGGTTATCATAGTATTCTATTACAATTGTTTCTATTTCTGTGGTGTTCCTTGTTATTTCTCCTCTTTCATTAGTGATTTTGTTTATTTGTGTCCTCTCTCTTTTCAAATAATTCAATTAAAAAATGGGAAGAAGACACAAATAGACATTTTTCCAAAGAAGACATGCAGATATCTAACAGGTATATGAAAAGACGCTCAATGTCACTTAACATCAGGGAAATGCAAATCAAAACTACAGTGAGATATCACCTCACACCTGTCAGATTGACTAAAATCAAAAACACAAGAAACAGGTGTTGGAAAGGAAATGGAGAGAAAGGAACCCTCTTGCACTGTCGGTGGGAATGCAAATGGATACAACAAATGTGAAAAGAGTATGGAGTTTCCTCAAAAAATTAAGAATAGAACTACCCTATGATCCAGTAATCACACAATTGCAATACTGTATATTTACCCAAAAAATACAAAAACACTAATTCAAAGGGATACATGCACCTCTATGTTTATTGCAGCATTGTTTACAATAGCCAAGCTATGAAAACAGTCCAAGTGTCCATGTGTCCATCAATAGATGAATAAAGAAGATGTGAAATATATATAATATAAAATATATTATATATATAATGGAATATTATTAAGCCATAAAAAAGGAATACAATCTTCCCATTTGCAATATCATGTATAGAGCTAGAGTATAATGCCAAGGAAATAAGTCAGTCAGAAAAAGACAAATACCATATGATCTCACTCTTTGCGGAATTTAAGAAACAAAACAAGTGAGCAAAGGAGAAAAAAGAAAGACAAACCAAGAAACAGAGTTTTTTTTTTTTCTTTTTCTTTTCCTTTTTTTTTTAATTTTATTTTATTTATTTGAGAGAAAGCGAGAATGAGCAATGGGGAGGGGCAGAGGGAATGAGAGAGAGAAGGAGACCCCTTGCTGAACAGGAAGCCCAATGTGGGGCTCCATCCCAGGACCCTGAAATCATGAACTGAGCTCAAGGCAGCCGCTTAACTGACTGATCCACCCAGGCACCCCAAGAAACACACTCTAAAGTATATTAAAAAAATGATAGTTACCAGAGGGGAGGTGGGTGGGGGATGGGTGAAATAAGGGATGGGGAGGAAAGATAGTTATCATGATGAATAAAATAAAATACAATAAAATGATAAAATGATTAAAAAAAAAAAAGAATGTGAGTTGGCCATGATTCTTTCTGGAGGATAGTGTAATCAAAGGCCCTGAAGTAGAAAAGTCATGGTATGCTAATTTATTTGTTCAGTAAGCAAACACTGGTTAGGGCCTCATTCGTGCTAGGCTTTGATAGAATTGTGCAGTTTACAAGGCTGTCAAGACTTCTCGTTTCATGAAACATACTCTAGACAGTGGAGAGAAGCTAGAATGAACAAAAATTAAACACATAAATGGACATAGTACTTTCTGGAACAAAGTGAGATAGGGAACTAAGGATCTAGGCAGAGTACTTATGTAGAACTCAGATCATGCACCTTTTTTTTTTTTTTTCAAGGAAAAAACAGAGATGAACAATAGTTAAAGCGGTAAAAACAGATTTTTTTCCCCCCAGAACTATTGCAGTAGGGAAAAAGAGACCTCAGTATAGAATGAACATCTACTCCAAGCATAGTATGGACAAGTGGGAATGTATAGCCAAGGAACCGGGTGGGAGGTCACTGGATGGAAAGTTGTTAAGAGGAAATGTCAGGGGCAGGGGGATTCTGGAATCAACTTGATGGGATTCTTGCAGAAGACAAGCCCGAGTGATCAGAAATCACCTAGGGGGTGTTAGGGGATGACAAGCCTGATCAGATATGGAGGATGGGGGGTTGTGACTAAAATGACTTAGTAGGTAGGGTTCCTTGCTATAACTGGATTTTACACAAGTGTACAGATGGTCCTAAGAGACGGTTCAGGAGCCTAATTAAAGTTTGATCAAGCAGAGAGTCTTTGCCAGCCTAGTAGGCCATGAAAGGACTTGGGGTTTTAAGAGCTTTGAAGGTTTAAAAGCCCCTGAAGGGTTTTTACACAGAATACTACATAATCTGATTTCGATTTTTAAAAGATGTCTCTACGTGGAGGATGGCTTAGAGAGAAGGAAATCTAATCATCTAGGTATGGCCTTTCCTTAAAATTTCATTTACAGAATTCTCTCTTGCCACTTAAATTCTCTGAAAATTCTCTTCCCTCTGTCTTCCTGACCATTTTCCACATTACTAGCTTCTGGGTAATGTGTGACTTCTCTGATTCAGAAGTAGCTGACGGATTTGGAAACAGGCACATTCAGATTGCTGTGGGAACAAGTGCTGAGCCCTTTGTAAGAACACATGCCTGGACTCCACCAAATGCCCTGGGGAGGGGTTACAGTGCCTGCAGGGAGGAAGAGCATTTCCTAACACATAACCAATGAAAGGACTGCAGTTGTTCAACCCTTAAGGACCAAATTCTCAAGCTACAAACAGAATATTGATTCTATTAAAATAGGCATCGTGTAAGATTCTTGGCTGGTGATTGTGAGGCTGTTCATCTTAGGTGAGGTTAGTCTGTATTGCCTTTGGAACTGGACAAGGCTTCAGTGTCGGTCCACCAGTGAGACGGTGTGAACTGAGAAGAAAGAAACTGGCAAAAGGGCTTGTAGCTCAGATTATAATAGACTTCTGTGGACTAAGCCTAGCAATTCTAAGTATCCTATCTGTAGACATCGGGAAACTAGGAAGGACTTCAGGCATAGAAGGCATTAATACAACTATTTTGCATTAAAATGTTGATTGAAATGCTTAGGATGGATTGGGAGCAGGGGGAATTAGTTATTTCAAGAAAGGTTTCTTGAAAGTGCCAACTAAAAGACAATAACAAGGGGAATAAACGAGACATGATGGATTCATAGATACTGTAGTTAAAACATAGGACTTGGTGATTGGATATGAGAGAGAAATAAGAGATAATTATTGGATTTCTAATTTAGATAATTGGGTGGATACTGGTCATTTTCTGAAAAACAAAGGTAGTTTGTGTCCAAACTAAAGACCACCTATTATTAATTTTTAGAAAATACGTATAACATGAAATGTGATTGGAAATTGTTTCCTTTCAGTCTATGGGAGATGTAAAAAAATAATTCCAAGGGTATCTGAGACCTTTAGCCTTTTACAAGTAATTGAATTGTCCCTTTGGTCACCAGGTGGTTAGTTATCACAAGATGTAATTTATTTAGAAAAGTATGACTAGTGGATTTATGTGATACTGAGTCTGATAAAGTTCTTTCCTGGAACCTGAAAGGCATGCCTGCCAGACTTTATTTAGGTTTTAATGAATGAATAAATGAAGCCAAGGCTATAGAGTGAAAACCACCTGTGGTTACCAAATGGTCCATGCCTTTCTTTTGTTTCACTATTTTGAACAATTGTACTTCCTCATTTCAGATGCGTGTGTTCATTTGAGAGGGGCGCCTTCAGGGCATACTTGTTTGTTGGTTAGATAAAAACATTCTTGAAGATAGAACACAGAACATACAGGCTGCTCGGCAAGCATATAAAACCCAGAATACCAGATGGAAAATGTCTTAGCCTTGTATTTGTGATTTCTTAAAGTTAAAAAAGAAAAACGGGAGGTAAACATTCAAATTTTGCTTCCTTTTTTTTTTCTGTAATATAAAAATGTGATGGTGATATCTTAGCGAAAACGGGTTTAGAAGCGAATCCTCAGAGTTGTAAAATCACCTCCCCCCCCAAGAAAAATGTGTGATATTATTTTTCTTTATAAAATCTACCCAGCTAAAATATTTTCTGATGAGTTTAAATGCATATGAACTACTGCTCTGGAGAATTTCGTAATTGAGTACTTCATTTTGCACTTTATTGAAATGTGTACTTTGAAAACATTGGTGAAATTTGCCATTTCCCACCTGGCACCAGCAGCAGCTGGAGCTGGACCATTTTCAATGGCCTACACTCATGCAGCACTAATCTAAAGAAAATGCCACATTAAAAGCTACCTCCCTGCCCCTTCTTCTGTGAAACGTACCTAAGGTAAAAAGGAAGAGCATAATATTTTATTTAAGCTCCAGCTATTTTCCTTTCTCTCCTCTTCCCTTTCCATCCATGCTACTCTGAAACAGTTATGAGTGGTCATGCTCTTAACTTTGAAATATTTATAGGAAAAAGATTTGTTTTAAATGAGCAGATGGGCCAGTTCTAAGACAAGCTGCTATATTAATAAACACGTGTGGTGCTTTATCAGCAAAGGAGCCTATTTTGACATTTCTTCTGGATGATTTGTATAACCTATCAGTATCACACCTGGTGCAGGGACAATAAATGGGCACTTAATAGTCAAGCAGTGTGCGAACACCTTCCATTATAACTTCATTATGTCAGATATAATCATCTATTACTGAATGTCAGGCACTTAATTTATGATCAGTTGCCCTATGGAATTAGTGGCCATATAAATGAATGGTCCATTCATGTCACTTCTACTGTAAATTTCCTTCTCCTAATACTGTCCCCTTTTTCAAGCACATTTAAATAATTTGATATCCTTTTGGAATTTTAGAATACAAAACATTTTATTTATATTTATCAAATTTGGAAAAAGGGCAAATGTGAATCACATGTGGTATAAAATTTCACATGTTAATGTCCACATCTGTCCAAAATAATAGTGCAATTTTTTAGTTTCCTTTACTAAGGAACTTCAGTTTGATTTTGCTAAAGTGACAATGCTTTTGGGGAAGGAAAAAAAAAAAAAAAAGACTTCTCCCTAGAGGTCTGTTGTACAACAGTGTGCATATAGTGGACAATGTTGTACAATACATGTAAAATTTGGTTAAGAGTAAATTTCATTTGTGTTCTTTACCACAATTTAAAAAGACTTCTCCATTGGACAGCATAAACAAGCATATATTCAACCGTGGCACTGTCAACAGGGTGATAAGAAAGAAAGTGAAAAGAAAAGAAAAGCTGAGGTTTATGAGAGAGAAGCTGAGGGAAATAAAAAGAGAGGGAAGGAACTACTACTTTGTAGGATTTTAAAACCAATATTCTCTGATGTCATCTTCAGAATCTTCTGGTCCTTTTTTTTGATTTGAGAACATACAGTCAGAACTGCACTATGTCTATTTTCACGATCACTCTTAGAGCTTCAAAGCTGTTCTTGTGAAGATTCCTGTCTGAAATTATTATCTATGAAAATTTCCCTTTAGAGATGTCTCAACTGCTATCTAATGATATTAGCACTGGGGTGGTGGTAAGACCAACTATTGGCGGAGGGACTCTCAAAGACCATTAAATAATCAATAAAACTATTGGACCTGCCAGATTAGAAAGAAACTGAATGTTATACCTAGGGGAATATTAATGGATTGATAATAGAGTTGGATGGTATGAAAGTGAATCTGCATTTCCCACCAATACCATACTAGGATTATTTTTTACCATCTGAACGGCTAGAGCTACCAAAAAGAAGGTTCTGCCTGCATCATAATATAATGGACCTGGTTGTCTTCCGCTCAGTTCTGGTATTCAATGCGATGAATGGTGCCACTTTCACTGGAAACAACTTGGCAGAAGACTAACTTCTTCCTTGGAGTTATAAGCTTAAAGAAATCATGCATTTTGGAATGTTTGTCTTACACAACTACAAAATGTCATGAAGGAGAAATAAGGGAAAGATGGTAGGTGGGAGATAACAGTGCGTGTATTCCTAATATCCTAAAGAATTTAAAAGCTCTGGTACTGTGAAAGAATGCAATTGCAAAGTCTCACTACACTAATAAATTCGCAATTGGCATTGACCTAACTGCCTCTGCTTTCTTCTCTATAGATACCAGTGGTCAATAGACACATGAGTCTAAAGACTATCCCACTGACTTGAATGACTGGAGAGCTCATTAAGATACTCAGGTTGTAGGAGATGATCTTTTAATGACCAACCCAAAAAATATTGTTCAGATTTAATGGGTGAAAAGTCACACTAAGGTGCCTTAAAGTGACTCTGGCTGAGACTCGGAATGCAAGCTCCCCCGATGAACTGATCAAGACTGCCTCTTTTAGAGATCTGAAACCTTGGGCAAGTGTAACCAGAATCAGAGGGGAGATGGCAGCAAATCTCATTTGGCTAGCAAAATATTCCAAAACCTGCAGAGTGAGCCTCATGTAGGAGAGCCCTGAGCCAGTTCAAGCACTAGACACTGACTAGAACTCAGTGCCTGATCTAAACTACCAGTCTGGTACTTGGTAAGGAAGAATCTCTGGTGATTTACTCTCCTTTCTCCCATTTTTTATATCTCACGGCTTCATTGGATCTGCCACGTCAAATATATAGCTTGATCATCTGGAACCTTATTGGAAAGCCTGTTTTTATAGTCACTTCACTGGCCCAGAATCACTGTTTTTTTCACCTTTCTAATCATCAGCTTTATGTAGAGCCACATACAGTTTCTGCATTGTCTACAGGCAAGATCAGTGTGCAAAGTAAAAACCATTGAGGAACATTACCATCTAGAAATTAAAAGAAAAAAATGCATGTATGTGTGCCCTTATCCTCAAATTCCTTTTATTTTTACTGGTTATGCCAAGGCTGAATTAAGAATAGAAGCATATATCATGTTGTATAAGCGGTAGGAAAAATATGGGCTACACTGAGATTTTATGTTTAAAAACTAGCATAATTCTTGCAAGGGCACTTGGTTCATACTAAAAGTGTGCGATGGTGAACACTGCCTTTTTGTTCTACCTATATTTATGGTCTTTAAAAACCATGTTAGTAGTATCAGTTATCGTAGAAACTGAAATTGGGCTTAACCCCTGCTAAGGGACAAAGCAAATATATCTTTAAATATTTGTTTAATAAGAAAAAAATGTTAATAAAAGTAAAAATCTTTTTTTAAAAAATGTTTTTAATGGAAGAGCACAGAGTGGAAAATACCATAACAGTCATTTGTAATAACAACATGGAGGAAGGCTATGGTCTAATTATACAGTTGGCCCTTGAACACCATAGTTAGGGCCACCAACCCCCACACACACAGTTAAGAATCCACATATAACTTTTTTTTTTTTTTTAAAGATTTTATTTATTTATTCGACAGAGATAGACACAGCCAGCGAGAGAGGGAACACAAGCAGGGGGAGTGGGAGAGGAAGAAGCAGGCTCATAGCGGAGGAGCCTGATGTGGGGCTCGATCCCAGAACGCCGGGATCACGCCCTGAGCCGAAGGCAGACGCTTAACCGCTGTGCCACCCAGGCGCCCCAGAATCCACATATAACTTTTGACTCCCCTAACTCCTAACTACTAATCACCTACTGTTTACTAGAAACCTTACCAATAACGTAAACAATCTGTTAACTCGTATTTTGTATATGTATTTTATACTGTCTTCTTACAATAAAGTAAGCTAGAGAAAAGAAAACGTGACTAAGAAAATGGAAAATACATTTATAGTATTGTACTGTATCAAAAAAAAAAAAAAACCTATGTAGAAGTGGACCTGTGCAGTTCAGAATTGTGTTGTTCAAGGGTCAACTGTAATTTATTTAGGGTGTGTATGGTCACAATGAAAAGACTATAAATAATGACATTTACATATCTTACCTTGAACACTAATCATCCAATAAGATGTTTGATGAATTTAATAGAAAACTTTGAGATATAGCATTTATTTTAAGCTATAGGGCAACTAAATGTAAATTGCTTTCACTTCAGCAAGACATGGAGTAATTCCAAAATGTAAGCAGCTTTCTTTTCTCTCCTGGGTATAATTAGAACCATTATTAAATCAGATCCATTAAACTGCTGGGAATCTGGGAATAATACATTTATTTGAGAAATTGAAGAATATCTAATCTAAAGAAAAATGCCATAATTTTTTTGAGAATTTGTACTGTTACTATTTGTTCCCTTTTTTTTTTATATAGGTTAAATGACTTAATCTCTGTTCATTTTCCACAGTAGAAAAACTATTCATTACATTAAAGTTTCAAAATCCTATGATCTCTGAGAAAAATGTTCTGTAACAAGGTTCCTATCAAACTATGTAAACTCACTATTGTATGTACTGTTCAAATCATACCTGCTACACAAATAATGGAGACTTTGGCATCATCAAAGTCATAGAACCAAGTGGAGGGGCGCCTGGGTGGCATAGCGGTTAAAGCACCTGCCTTCGGCTCAGGGCGTGATCCCGGCGTTACGGGATCGAGCCCCACATCGGGCTCCTCCACTATGAGCCTGCTTCTTCCTCTCCCACTCCCCCTGCTTGTGTTCCCTCTCTCGCTGGCTGTCTCTATCTCTGTTGAATAAAGAAATAAAATCTTTAAAAAAAAAAAAAAAAGAACCAAGTGGAAATCATCTAAGTGCATTGTTTCCTTTATAAAATCCACAGTTTTTTTTTCTTTTTTTCTTGTGTGATTTAGAGTAGATAGTGTTATGATTAAATGAAACTTTATAGTCTCTTGTTCCTTTTACCAAACAGATCTAAATGTGTGATAGTCAAGACATTGTTCACTTCTAAAACTATATGAATCTGAAGTACCAATAATTCAAGTCAAGAGAAATGTAAAACCCAAATGTCTTCCTTATGCTAATATTTTTCCTTGAATAACAATGTTATTCATGAATGCTTATTATAGCACTTATTAACATTTCCTTTTAAATGACTGTATTTATCATGAAATAAATTTACTTCTCTGGAACTTCTTAATATGTTCTCGATTAGGATAAAAAATTGGTAGTGATTTCCATTTATTCTGTCTTGTGAAATCTTTGCCTTTATAAACATGTAATTTAAAATATGACTTTGACTCAGCTCCTATCAACTGTAACTATGGGAGTAATACTGAAATAGTAGAAGAAAAATTGAAATCCAAGACTTAGGAAATATTGTTAGAAATGTCATTAGCAAATAAAATAAGAACAAGAAAGGTCACTGCTGACTGAATGGCAATTTTAAGCCTAGTACACTGTTTGGTGCTTCATTTGGTTATTTCTAATTCTCCTGAAAACTTGGGAAGGTAGGTATCATTATCCTCATTATAGAAATAAGAAGTTGAGGCTTCGAGAAGATGAGGTAATTTATCCAGGTTTACGCAACTATTAAGTGTTAGAGCTAGGATTCTGCAAAAGATTCTAAATAGTAGCACTGTCTTTATGGTGAGTAAAAGATATGACAAAAGCAGCAAAATACTAGTATCTCTTAGGAAACAACTTACAAAATAAAAGTCACGATAGGCTTCTAGACAGCAAAGATCACACACTGTTATCAGTAAATGGGCCTTATTTCCTAGAGGTGGGTTTGGGGGGATAGCGTTGCATTAGTATCTCAAAGTTAAATGAAATTAATTGAATTCCATTTGTCATGATGTTCTTACATGCAGTGAGGAGTAAGCTTTAGAACTGTGTTGTTTGTTGTTGTTGATAAAGTTTGTTTCCCATCAAACCCTCATTACCTCAGTCATATTACCCAGATCCCGAGCTGAAGCTAAATGTAAACCACATTGTGATGATATTTAGATATTTAGTAATAATTATACTTTCTGGATTTCATCACAGGGGGAAAGAAGTGTTCATGAACCACTCTGACCATCTGATTATATGTAAAGATAAATATCAAATTTAAATCAAGAAACCTTGTGAATAGTTTCTGAAAAATGCAGAGCTATTTTAAGAGTGTGTTCACAGTGGTTTAAAATTACTTACCAAGAGCAATATGAACCTAGCTCTATAAAAAAGGAAACTTAGAAATAAACAGAAAATTTTTATAGACTTTTTCATGGCAGTTAAGCATAGATCTCATTGAGGATTCTGTTTAATGTAAGATTGTCAAGCAGGTAAACTCAAGACCAATCTTCTCTTTGTTGAAACTTCAAATTTTGTTTATATGAAGTAAATTGGAAATTGCATACGAACATGTAGAATTGAGTTAATTTGGTTAATAATAAAGATGTCTAATGTATAAATACATATCTAACATATGTATAAATACATATCTAACACACTAGAAAAATTGAAGAATCATCAGCTCCACTATATTAACGAATGAAATTTTATCACTAGAAAAACTAGGACTTCTCTGGTTAAAGTAAGAAAAAGGTCTGTGTCCTTCATCTTTAAGAATTAGTCTGAAGATGCTGATTCATTTAACTTCTTCCCTTTGTTATATTTTATTGTAGAAGAGATAAGAGGGTTGGTTAATCTAATGAAAAATAAATGGCTCTGTCTATAAATTAACTCTCATTCATTTCTATGCGCATTCTACCAAGTGCCTGAAGCACATGGTAACAATCTTTTAAAATATCTGAGTTGAATCCTAGTGAGACTAACACAAAAGTAATCTTCTCTATCACTTAATATAAAGAGTTGTATTGGGGCGCCTGGGTGGCGCAGTCGTTAAGCGGCTGCCTTCGGCTCAGGGCATGATCCCCGTGTTCTGGGATCGATCCCACATGGGGCTCCTCCACTGGGAGCCCGCTTCTTCCTCTCCCATTCCCCCTGCTGTGTTCTCTCTCTCTCGCTGGCTGTCTCTATCTCTGTCAAATAAATAAATAAAATCTTAAAAAAAAAAAAAGAGTTGTATTGAGAGAGTGATTTTCTGTTAAAGAAACTTGGTAGGTAGGGTGTAGTGGGGGAGTGGAGCAGGAAAAGAGTGTGTGTTAGAGTATTTAAAATTATCATACATTTTTGGTAGTTTTAAAATGTGCGTTGCTATCCATGGCATTATTTATTTGTATACCACTAAAAAATTTGTAGTTATATTGTGATTCTTGAATTAAATAATGAGAAAAATTATTCTCATGGTATTTTTTTTTCTTTATAATTACCATAGTTTGTTAGGTTCTTTTAATTAATTGGTTGCTTTTGATTTGGTTATAGGTTCTGGAGATAAAATATATGAAAAATTATAGTCTGCAAGAGTATAGCAAATTGAGGTTCTCACGTAATGCCATAGAATGTTGTTACCTTTTTTATTTAAAGGAATTAACCTTTAACTAGTTTATGTCATTTAATTTTCACAAATACACATGAAGTGACATAAAATTCTGTTTACATATGTTAAAAGATAAACTGAGGCATTATTTAAAAAATTAAGAGTTTATTCGAGCAACAGTCCATTGGATTCAGGCAGCATCTAATCTAGCAGATAGAAAGGAGTGTCAAAGGGCCGTCCAAAAGGACAGACTTTTATGAACAGAAGAGAGATGGAACAAGGAAATGAAACAGTAGTTCCCCCAGTAGATACCTAAAACGGTGGATGGTACTAAACACTAGATATACTGTTTTTTCCCTATCTATACATACCTATGATAAAGTGTAGTTTATAAATTAGACACAGTAAGAGATTAACAGCAACTAATAATAAACTAGAACAATCACAACATACTGTAATAAGTTATGTAAATGTGGCCTCTCTTTCAAAATATCTTATTGTACTTTTCTCACCCTCCTTGTGATGGTGTGAGATGATAAAATACCTAAACGACAAGGTAAAGTGCGGTAAACGATGTAGGCGTTGTGACATAGCATCCGGCTACTATTGACCTGCAGACAGTTGTGTCAGAAGGAGAATCGTCTGCTTCCCACGGTTGACCGTGGTGTGGGGAGAGGGGGTAACTGAACCTGCACAAATAGAAACTGCAGACAAGGGGACGGTACTACTCTATTTGGCAAAAAAAGTGGGTTGATTATTGCAAGGTCACTTTCGTTATAGGAGATGACAGGGGTCTATCACACCGATGACCTACCTAGTCCTGACCAGGCAATTCCTGCTTCGCTGGTTTAAGATTCCATTTCTGGGAAAGCCAAATCTGTAATTAAGTCTTGGTCTGGTGATATAGGGCTTAGCAAAAGCAATTCTATTTGGGGCCTTTTGTCTTCCTTTTTAACAAAATAGGGAAAGGGAAGCTCTAACAGTTGTGACTGGTAATAACACATTTTGAGTGTACCCTTTTGGGAATTTAAGTGTGAGTTCACTCTTCTAAATCAATCAGCATCTCTGTGTATGGCCTTCCTTTAACTGGCCAAACATGATTGAACTTCTCTATTTTCACTTTTCTCTTTACCAGTGTATCTTACTAGTTACAGTGCTAGGGCCTTTGGCAGGTTATAATAAAGGTGTTTGCTGTTGTTTGTTTAGTTTTCCTGCTGCCTCCTCCTGAAATGAGAATATTCCCCTAAAAGAGTAGAGTCATTTCATTTGAGAAACAGTCCATGTTCATGAGTTTGCATCTGAATTTGGAAGGAAAGGGTTAAAAGAATTGCTGCTGCTTGTGGATGATCTATCAAAATATGCTCCTTGAGACAGTTTCCCCTCCAGTGAAAGGACAGGAGATTGCTCCGTGTTTGGGTTTAGATTTTGTCTTTTAGAATTGCTTCCCTCCCTCTCTCCTTCTCTTTTTCTATTCCAAGTCTAATAAAGACTTCCTCATTGAACTTCCTCTAATCTCAAGGGAGAGTAATAACTAAATTCCAGGTGTACTTCATCAGTGTAAACTAAAAATGTACATCGGATAGGTTTTTAAAGTCAAATACCCAACATTCTCCTGAAAGGCAAGCCATTAGCCAGTCTCCCTGCCCCACCCCATGTCTCTCTTCACCTCTTACCTTGCCTACTCTAGGCCTTCTCCTTTGTTCTCTCTCATTTTGCCTAAACAAAAACAACCATGACAACAATAAAAATCCTAGTTCAAACCTTAAACATTTGAAAATTCAAAATATGAAAATCCTTAGGCATAACTAAAAATTGTTGGTCTCCACCAGGACTTTCCAATAAGCTGGAGGCTCACTTATGTATTTGCATGTAAATTAGGTAGTTTCTTAAATTTCCATATACATCCTTAGGCCTTACAAATATTCTCAGGTGATTTTCAAGTCAAGATTGCAGTAGCCTGTGCCATTAAAGAAATTTCTTTTTGAAGTGTCTATTTTCCATACCTTTTCCATACCTTTTCCATACCTTTTCAGCTAGCTGCTCATTGTAATTGACCCAAAACTTGATGTCAGCACCACATAGTTGATCGAGATTGTGAGAATGGAAATGAGAAAAGTAAGTTAAAGAAGGTATAGGGGCAGAAAAATGTTCCCTTCTTTCCTCCTGGCTTTATTGGATGGTGTAATCATTAATTTGATATGAGACGGATTAACAAGAGAAAAACACAGATTTAATTTTACACATACGGAGACCCCAAAGATATGAAACTCAATGGCAAGTCAGTCAGTTGAGGCTTAGATACCATTCTGAGCTACGGTAAGAGATAGGGACCTGGGGCTTCCAAGGGCAAGGGGGGATTCACAAGGTGATAAGGAGCTGATGTTTGGTGATTAGATGTTTATCTTGCCAAACAGAAAGGTCTTTCAGATAAGAAGTTAGCTCTGGCATTAGCCCTTTTTCTGGGCAGACCCCCTATCTAAATTCTTTTAGTGGCACCTGGATGGTTCACTGGTTAAGGGTCTGCTTTGGGCTCAGGTAGGATCACAGGGTCCTGCTCAGCAGGGAGTCTGCTTCTCCCTCTGCATCTGCCCCCCCACCTGTGCTCACGCATTTACTCTCTCTCTCAAATAAATAAATAAATAAATCTTTAAAAAATAAAAAATTCTTTTAGGTAGTTAAAGGAGAAGCAAAAGTTGTTCTTGAGTCTGCTGGGTCTTGATTGACTTCAGCTCAAAACAATCTGCATGCCAAAGTGGCACATTTTGGGGTGGCATATTTTGCCTCCCTTTAAAAGCAAAACAGATCTGTTTCGAAGAATATGCCATACAAGAAGGACACAGTGTCTTTGAGGAGAAGGAACACATCCATGAAATAATTTTACCCGTGAGATAATTTCAAAATTGCAGAATGGGAGAAAAATTTTTGTTGCACAGAGTAAAATAAATTAACATGAGGAGAAAATGATTTCCATTGCTGAGTACCTATTTGAATAATGAAATCATGTATACCTGCCTAATGTTTTCTTAAAAGTTTTGAATTCCTTGCTTCCCAAACTTTACTCTTACCTTAGCACACACTGTTACTACAGTAAGTACTCATAGTGGGGGAGAGATGGCAGGGAAGAGGCCAGCATGCATAGAGATAGATGACCGAAATTTGGCTTTAGCCTGTTCTAAGAGCCTGCAAAGTTGACGCTGTGGGTATTTTGCAATCATTTGTTTAATTAGCTGAAACTCCTAAGGGAAAATTTTATGAAATGGCAAACTCCCAAAGCCAAATTTAAATCTGTTTTTCTATGTATGACAGAATTTCATAATACAGAGATGTAAAAAAGGTACTAGTGAATAAAGCTCTGTATAGTTGAGACCTTTAAATACCAAAAGCAATATCTTACAGAGAAATGTGAAAATAAATTATATAGGTTAAAATATTATTCATGGGAGAAAACTGAGGTAAATGTTTGCAGATGGCTAAGAAAATCATATTTTGGCTGAGGAGATTTTTTTTTAATTCCCTCCATCCCTCCCCTCCCCCTTTTTTTTGTTTCCTGTGGATTTTTCTACCTAGTTAAGCATATAATCAAGTTTACATTCTGTTCTCTCGTCTAATGGATTTTTTGACCTACAGATAGCTACTTTTTAGAAGAACAAAGGGCTGTCTCTAAAGGCTATAAAGTCTTCATTCCGCTTTGGTGGGTTCAGAGGTTAGATCCAGGTGACTTAAGTGATCGAAAAGGCTGGTGGGCTTGGTCTCCTTTTGTGCTTGGTTATGCAGACACAAAGACAGTTGTGGATTTTGAGTCATCCTCCCGTGGAAGAAAAAAACATCTGGCCAAAGAGCCATCTTCTCAGGTGTTCATTAAAAAAAAAAGAAAAAGGAAAAAAAAAATCTACCATATCATTTAGAAAACCAAAACCTTATTAATGTATTGATTTCAGATGAATGAAATCCATCAATTTTATCATAATCCCGAGGCTAGAGAATGAATCCATATAAACTCTACTTGAAAGCAGCTCGTGTTTTGTATGAGGATGCATCATTTGTTGTTTTCAGTAGCTGATGACTTCAGTATAATTTTCTTGAAAAGATCAGCTAAATGGAGCCTTCTCATCATGAATGCATGTAGTCTGCACTGCACATTTAGTTTATACGTTGGAAATTGGAAACAGGTGTTCCCGCACTGGTTCTGTAAAGACTATTATACACGCTTTCAGTAGTAGGCTATGAGGAAATATGTGCAAGAAAAGAAAAAAGAGCAACTTATAATTCTTATAATTATTACCTCCTCTATGCAAGTATTGAGTGGTTTAAATGGAAAAGGGGAATAAAGAGAACCAGGGGAGTAAATCTTTCAAAATGTGGGTCTAGGTGGGAGGGTGTAATAGGATAGATATAGACAGATTCACTTTTCATGCCATAAAATTGTTTAATTTCCTTCACTTTTAGAAAGTGGGTCAAGTCGATGTCATTTCTTAGTTTATAGATGATATAAGTTTATAGATATGCAAAATCCATGTAGCTGAAGCAACTAGATGCCCACCAGTATCTGTTTGCCCTTTTTTCTGGGATAATGGAGCCTTCATTTTTAGCTGGACTACTGACTACTGGCAATAAAGAGATTTTCTCTTGCAGCTAAGGTATGTCTTAACCAATAATATGTAAATGGAGATGATGTGTGCAACTTCCTGGAAGTGTTCTTGAATAAAAGTGTCCTTCTCCTTCCCTTTTTTATTCTTCCCATGGGCTGGTTGCGGTGCTCTAGAGAAGCCATTATAGATCACAAAGGAGGCCCTTATGTATCAAAGACAGCAAAGAATGTGATAGAAGATGCCTGCTTCCACACTAGCCCAGAAACCTGTTTTCAGCTGAGAGAGAAATAAAATGATCTCTTGAATTAGCCATTCGTTATGCTGGATTTTCTGTCACTAACAGCTAAACTTCATCTTTAATACTCTAGCAGAAGATACAATAATAGTTTTACTAGGAGACGGTGCCTATATCACATTTATGAGCATCTCTGCCTCTCAAAATGCATAAGTTAGATTTTCTGTTTTCTATTTCATCTTTGTTTCCTTTATTTTCCTGAGCTAGTTTTACTGATCAAAATCGCTATCAATAAAAGTTAGCAGTCAACAGATGCTTGAGAAAAAAGTTGATTTAAGTCTGTATTTTTTTTCCCTCTATAAATTAGAAAAGACTGGCTAAAAGTGAATGCTGGCAATAAACTCATTGTTTCTTAGTCTGAACTGCTCTTTTAAATATTGCCATCGGGGTAGCCTGCCTTCCTATTCCAACTGTCTTTGCCTTTTTGCAAACCCTCTTCTCTTGTTTGTGTTTTTCCCACAGACTCACACTGCGTTCATTGCTTTGGGACTGTTTTCTTTCCCTTCTCTGACCAGCTTCCTCTTTCCCTTGCGCTACCATGCATTTTTCTCTCTTTAACTCTTAACCACGCACTGAGCAGTTATTGTTTACAAGTCAGCCAAAAACAACTGAACTGTTTGTTCCTGCAGGGCATTTCTGTGTCTAGACTAATGGTCCTACGGTAGCAACCCAGTAAATATTAGGAGAGAAAAAGGAATGATGGAGAGTTGGAAAGAAGGAAGGGATTTTTCTTTAAGTAAGCCTGGTTTCCTGTTTATCTTCATTTTCAAAATTTTATGTGGGTAGGTGCAGTCATCAAATACATTCTTGTATGTACGATAAACGTTTTTGTTTTAATTTTGTGTTTTGATCATTATTTCTTTGCATTTTAATTTTCTTTGAGGCATAAAATCTCTTGGAATGCCCCCTTACCTCTTCTTTTTTGGACAATCTCTCGTATTGAGAAATAGAAAGAGACTCTTCATGACCATAGGTCAAATCTCTCATTATCTTTTTCTCTTCTCTTTTATTGACAATTATCAGTCCACTGTGCTCTATTTAGTAACCCAGAATTTGCTCAGTAGTATTATTAACCCTTAATGACAGAAATCAGTAGCTCCTGTGGGAAGAGTAATGATCTGGGAGGTGATCAGTAGAGATTAGAGGGATCTATTAACATATTTAAGACAATGTAGTTGCCTACATGATGGCCTTTCAACCCAGTTCTTACCAGCAGTTACCTCCACCAGTACTATTCTGTAGATGTGTACTGTTCAGTAGGCGTTCGTAGGATTGAATGGCATAATATTTTTTTAATCCTTTATTCTTTGATTGTGAAATTTTATATTTACATAAAGTCTTAATTTTTCATTAAAAATGTACACATGCTCATGTAGAGCATATTTAAAAACAAAAAGAATAAAATTAAAAATTACTCATCTACCCATTTCCCAGAGGTTACTGATACTATCATCGTATTTTATAACCACGTAGCCTCCTGTTCTGTTCATACAAGGAAAACTGTTGTACATTTTGCTTTGCAACCTATTTTATTAATTTCAAAATAGGTCGTGAAAAAACTGTCCACATCAATAAATATTTTTCTACAATATTATTAATGTTGGTGTAATATTTCATTTGTATGGGTGTAAGGCAATGTATTCAACGAATCTAATGTTAGAGGATACTTGGGATAATTCCAATTAGTTCATATTCTAAATAGCACTGCCATGAATATTCTTGCAAACCGCATGATTATATCTTTTGTGAATATCTATGATTGTGTCTTTAAACTAAAATCATAGGTAATGAAATTTCTGAATTAAAGAATAGCAAAATGCTACAATATATTTTTAAATATTCATTGACAGTTGTCCTGCAGAAATATTATACCAGTGTAATCTAAGCAGCAGTATATGGCAGAGCAGGGCTTTCCCCAAAATCTTAACCAACTCTGGAGAACTATTTAAAAAAAGATCTTTGAAAAATGTTTTCCAATTTAAGGGGAAGTTGTGTGTGTGTGGTGTCTGTGTCTGTGTATATGTGACATGAAAATAGATATTACACTTATTTTGTGAAGAATCATTAAATTTTTATCATTGAACTCTGTTGCTTAAAAGTCCCAAGTTGGGGGGGTGGCAGTGCCTGGCTGGCTCAGTCTGTGAAGCATGTGACTCTTGATCTCAGGGTTGTGGGTTCAAGTCCCACATTGGGTAGAGAGATTACTTAAAAATAAAATCTTCTAAAAAAAAAAATATCAGGACTTTTCATTAAATGAAAAAGGTACATATATTTAAATAGTGATAAAAGAAAGGTAGAATGTTTTTATTAAATCATGTATCTAAAATTTTATATTAAACCAGTCTCATTTTTGGTCTTGAATTATACTGATTCTTACTTCGAATTCCGAAACCATACATATTAGTTTCCTAGGGTTGCTATCTCAAATCAGTACATAGTTTAATGGCTTCAAACAATAGAAATTTATTCTCTCCATAGCTCTGGAGGCTAGAAGTTCAAAATCAAGATATCAGCTGGACCAAGATCTCTCCAAAGTCTTTAGGGAAAGATCCTTCCTTGCTTCTTCAAGCTTCTGGTAGCCTCACGAGTTCCATGGCTTATGTCAGCATAATTCCAAACTCTGGCTCTGTCTTCACATGGCTATCTTCCCTCTGTGTGTCTCTTTCTCTGGATCCCATTCATATTGGATTTAGGGCCCACCCTACTCCAGTATGACCCCATCTTATCTTGATTATATCTGACAAGATGCTGTTTTCAAGTAAGGCCACACTCACAGGTACCAGCTTTATGACTTTAACGAAGCTCTTTTTGGAAGACACATTTCAGCCTATAACACCATATATCTTAAATTCAATCCTGTAAATTATAATCTAGTTTTGGTAATGAGATAATAGTAGTTCTTAGTTCTAGGTAGATAATTTTAATAGTATTACCTCATGCAAGGAAAAATTAATTAAATGACCAAACTTGCTAAAAGGCTTCATTTAGCATCCTTTGACTTCTATGTGTTCTAGCAATCCTCCTATACACAAATGATAGTGAAATTAGACATGCTGCTGATGTCAGAGGTACCTGAATCATGGCGGAAGGCAGTGAGGAGAGCTCCAGCCTATTCACATCTCTGTCCATACCATTATTTAGAGACATGCTTTATGAAACTAAGGAGTTCATAATTACTGAGTCAGCTTGCATAAAGAGGAAGTACAGTATAAGCATTTTAATAAGTTATGCTCTTGGCAATACACAGTGAAGTTAATGATAGTAATAACCAGTTTTCTTCTAGTAAAGTGTCTTTAGCCACTGTTTTAAAAGAATTATTCATTTTAAACAGATCTGGATTTCTTTTTTGTCTGCTGTAAGTTCTATTGATTGTTTTATCTTTATATATTTTTTTTCATCTCTCACAATAACCTGTCGTGGGATGTCACTTTCTTTATTAGGGCCCTTACAACAATTTATAAAAGCTCCACTCTGTTCATAGAGATGCTCAAATTTCACTTTAAATCCAATGATTTTTTTTTTTTTTTTTTTAGGGTTGCATTACCAATGCAGAATTGCTTCTTTAGGGCACAAACTTCTAAATGCTGTCTGTTCCCGTTATTACCCAGCTTCACTTAGTGCTGAAGCTCTCGCTGTTGTTAAGATAGATTCCAATGTGTTTGTACTTTTCTGTGATGACAGTGATGTTTTATATAATTTTTGTGGGATGTGGTTCAAAACCTGAATCCCTCTTCATTCACTGGGCACAAGCTGGCTTATCAACTGTTCTGTGACTCATGAAACAGTCTCTGCAGCACTTTCGGAGGGTCTTTTTATCCATTTTATATGGAAATTGTATGTAGCTTGCAGAGATAGTTCTGTATCTTCTGTTTCTTGTGTCTGATTTTAATTCTCTTTAGGTTAAATTTCCAACTCTTTCTTATAGATATTGCATTCATTTAATATCTAAATGCCAGCTGTGACTTCAGTTCTTACAAACAAAGAGAAAATGCAATCAACATAACCAAACACATTCAGTTTATTCCTAATTTGAGGACTGCTTAAAATATTTTCATATTCCAGTAAACATTGCCTTGGGTATTTTAAGTATAAACACATTACATGTAAACAATGCTTTTGCAAAACAGATTGACTTAAAAATATTCACTCGAGTTCTATGGCATAATATCACATATTCAGGCAGATTTTCAGCATGATTTTGTTTTCCTACTTTCTCCAATTGTGGGCATGAGAATCTGTAACTCCTAGTACATGTGTGTCCTGTCATCTCTGTTACCTGATACAGGTCTTAATGAAAACGATGAGTAGAGGAATTCTTTAACTCATTGTGATGGTCAGCTCACATTTGCTAGTATTTATTGAGGACATGCCGTGGACCATATGCACTCTGCTAGGCACCTTATGTTTGGTATCTCCTTTCGTACTCACACTAGTTCTATTTTTTTTTTCTTCCATTCTACATGTATAGACGCTGAATCCTAGAAAAATTAAAGAATCAAGTTTCTTGTTCTAGTTTTAAACACTATGATTCCACTTACTACATACTTACCATCAGTGAAATAAAAAGACTAGAATGGGTTAATATCAGACTTTAGCATCTCTTACCATTCTTCTTGAGATGATAAACTTAGGTAGCTTGAGTAATTAAGTAAATAGTCCTGATCCATTTTAGATCCCTTTGCTTACTTTTGTTCTAGGCCAAAGATTTTCAGACTATGAAGGAAAATCATATTGTTAATGACAGATAAAATGTCAACATAAGAACACTACTCTGGAAACTCTCTAGACGTATTTTTTTTTCCAGCATTTTATACTTAAGATGAATAATCTATTTGGGCAGGGCTATTACTTCTTTATAGCAGCATTAAAATTCTTCCATGTTACAAAAGGCCTGCAGTTAAGTGAAAATTTAAATATAGTGCAACAAAGGAGAAAAGACAAAAAATAACTTCAGATAAAGCAAAATTATAAATCACTTACTATCAAGATATACTACTATTGAAAATTCCATCCTCAAATGGAATCATCTCTCCCAACAGCATTACCTTTCTGAAAAGAAAAAGCAATTTCTTAATAATTAAAGTGAATTAAAAAGTGAGTCAATGACATTTTTAATCATTCAACATAAAAAAGGAAATTTGAATTAAATGTTTCATATCTATTATTCTAAAAGATGTAATTCTATCTTCTTTATCTACTATTTTTATCACATATATTGCTTTAATATCCAAGTCTTTTATCTGTTTCTTTTTAAATACAGTGATTTATCTAAAAGTCATACTATGCAGAGAAATTATGAAAATCTTTAGTAGTAACTTAAGTGAGCAAAGATGTAGAGCTCAGAAAGGGTTTTCAAGGGCATTTATTAAGTACCTGTAATGTGAATAATAAACTCAGGTTCTTGATTCAGTGCATCTGAGTGTCATTTCTAGGGGACAGTTGTACAGAGTAACTCTGGTAGAAATTTTCATAAGAATATCACTCTACGGATGCCTGGGTGGCTCTGTTGGTAAGCATCCGATTCTTGATTTTGGCTCAGGTCATGATATCAGGGTGGTGAGATCAAGCCCCACATTGGGCTCCCTGCTCAGTGGGGAGTCTGCTTCTTTCTCCCGCTCCCTCTGCCCCATCCCTGCTCATGCTAGGTCTCTCTCTCTCAAATAAAAAAATAAATCTTTAAAAAAAAAAAAAAGAATATCACTCTAGACTGGTGTTCCCTGAAATTATATTTCAAAGAGTTTTTGTTGTTGTTTTTGAGATATAAATCTCTTCAATGACATGTGAAACAATTTATGTGTTTTTGGCAGAAAATAATGGGTGCAATAGATTTACCTTTTAAATCTTCAGTGACATTGTCAGCGTACAATATAGTAAAGACTTGTTTTGCCATATACCTAGAAAAAACGATCAGCATAGCTTTTAGTTCGTCCGGAACCGATTATGTAGTTATGTATGTGTTTATGGAGAAAAGAAGGTCACAGCTAGAATATATATTGTTAGCATTTAAGTTTTTCCAAAGCAATTTAAAGTTTAGATCTTAAAGTTTACATATTGGGAGGCTTCCAGGATGGAAAATAACAAATTTGAGGGTGGCCATATAACTGTTTTTATTTACTTGTTAGAACATTTTTTTTCTTTTTTTGAGATTAAAAACCAATGAAAATTTGTCTTTCTAAACTCAGCTTCTCTAAACCCTGCTTAGTGAGCATAGATATTGCATTGATGCATCCTTTAGTGTCATTAAAAAAAACCTCTTTTTGGTATACAGATGTCATAGTTTAGTCTGTTTAGTGCATTTAGTTAGAATATGTAAAATTAAATATGGAAAATTTTTGAGTCAAGTCTCAAAATGTTTAGAATTACCAGGTAGGTATTTTTTTTCCACAAAATAATTAAAAAATACATTTCGCTCCCCTCTCTTGCTCATCACCAGCTATTGGCTGTTGAAGAAACTTGTTTTGTGCCCAAGAAGGGTGACTGTCAGGGCCTTATTCTTCTCTGCACTCCTGTTCTTAATGAGCACCATGTGTATGGTCTGGACTCTCAGGGGCAAAATGTAATAATTTAGTTCTCATTGATTGCCTCAAGCAATTAATATTTTTTAAAGAAATGTAAACACATAGAATAAATGTAAACTAGCCTCTATTTAAGGACCTGGTGGTTTTCATGTTTTAATATTCGTAAGAATTACCTGGTATGCAGATTCCAGTGCCCATCTCAGAGATTCTGACTCTTTAGGATTGTGGTAGTGGAACAGAATTTGCTTTGTTAACAAACATTTTAGGAAACTTTTATAATCACAGCCCGTTTATTCCTCTGATCCTGGCCCTAACGCTACTACGATTGCCGACCTGTGTTACTAATATTTATTAAACATGCATCATATGCCAGGCCGCACTGTATGCACTTTTATTAAGTACTCTGTTTTCATATTCTTAAAGCAACTTTATCTGGTAGGCACTATTTGTCCCTGTTTTACAGGCAAAGCATAACTGAAGTCCAGAGAGTATGGTAACTTGTCCCAAATTGCAAAGCTAATAAGTGAACTTATGGAAATCGTTTGCCTTAAGGTTTTTAATATTTATTTAACAAGTATTAATACCCTCAAAGGGTTTTCACAAGATGAGTGAAGCAAACAAAAGCAATAAGCCAAATTGGACTAACATAGACGTCATACGTGTGCAGTCTAATATCTACTAAACAATGAGTTAATTTCTCTCATTGGAATGGAGATGATTTTTAATGCAAAAATTGAACAAGAATCCTCTTAATCACCTTCACAGCTTTCTTGTTAGGTCCCCACCCTCACTAGAGTCATGATTGCATCTTCTTGTGGCAGTAACCTGTTCTCCCCAATCAGGAATGAGCACAGCCATCAACAGTCCTCACTGAGATTTGTCTGTTCTTAACTAACTTCAAGAAATAGGATAAATGCATTGCTTTTCAGTGATAAATACTGCCAGATTTTTTTTTTAATCCAGCTCTATGTTCTAGCCTTGTTTCTTAATCTGTTATTATCCTTGGCACAACTCACCCAAACTATCCTAACAATTGCATGCCCTAACGTCCCTAAAGGAGACTTCTTGTACTAGTAAGACTTAATCAAATAAAAATATGACTATGTAGGGACACCTGGGTGGCTTAGTTGATTAAGCATCCTGGCTCTTGATCTCAGGGTCATTAGTTCAAGCCCCACATTGGGCTCCATGTCCCTGCTTTAAAAAAAAAAAAAAAAAAAAAAAAAAAAAAAAAAAAAAAAAAAAAAAAAAAAAAAAAAGAATACATTAAAAAATGCATAAGAAACACAAGATTGATAACTTTTTTTTTTTTTTGCCAAGTAAGGACATTAATTTTATATGTTCATATTATATTATATTAGCATTATATAAAACCATTATTGGCATCATTTCATAAGAAGAAAGAATCTATTAAACCCTATATTAGACCCTTCCTCGATGAGGAAAGGGAGAATAAATGTCATAATCTCAGAATAAGGATATTGTTTTGAGTTCTGGTAAAAAAAAAAAAAACACAAAAAAACAAAAAACCACAAACACACACAAACTGAGATGGATTGGTATGTGTTCCTGGGCTGGCATTTGGGAGCCACTATTTTAGACAGTCACCTGTGCTGTCTTTTCAGAGCTTCCTCATGATTTATTTCCTGCTTTTATATTTATTTATAAAATGCCCCACCCCAAATTCTCACAGTTTGGAAGAATGCAGTATTTAAACATTCCACTTAAAGTTTAAAATTCTGTCACATCCTAACTGTGTTGTCTCTTCTCTAAGTGGCTAGTGATCTGTGTCCATGATCGTGTTTTTTCTTTTTAATCTGTTTTTTTTAAGTATTCCTAGTGTTCTCTCTCAGTTTGCTATTTACTTCCTTTGACTAAAAACATATTTAAACTACCAGTCCCAGTATTATGTCAAAAAACCCCAAAACAAAACAAGAAGTTCTCAGTTGTAATTTCAAAATGATAGCAATAGTTCTTTTGTTTGTTTTTATTTGTTTTTCTTACTACTGTACTGAAGGCAGTAAGGAAAGAAAGTCTGGAATTAAAGAACGTGTTGGGACTAAATGTTGTGTCTTTAATAAATATTGTCATTTGTTTAAGGTCCGTATCCATATTGTTCATATATGGTGTTTTCTGATACCAACTGGGTGTCCAGCAATTCAGTTCAATTCTGATACTGACTCCCAGAATAGGAGTAGACCACATAGTCCAAGAAGACTGTTCCTACTTCAAACACCAGGCATAAGTGGGTGCCCAGGCTATCCACGTGTCTGCCCTTCTGAATACAAATTCAGGAGTTCCTATGACTCCCTCCCCTACCTCAAGTTCACTAATTAGCTAAAACAAATCAAAGAACCCTCAACTCAAGAAAGTTCTCTAGTTTGATCACAGCTTCAATATAAAGGGTACAACTCAGGAACAGCCAAATGGAAGAGTTTTATAAGGCAATGTACAGGGGGCAGGGGGTGGTAGTGTTCCTCAGAGCTCCATGACCTCTCTGAGTCTACAGTTCTCCTGGCATATCAATGAGTTTACTAACCAAGAAGCTCTCGAATCTTGTTGTTCAAGAGTTTTTATGACCCAGGTTCCAGACCCTACTCTCCTCGCAGGAGGTCTGTGGAAGAGACTAAAACTTACACCCTCTAATCATGTGTTTGCTCTTTCTGTTAAGTATCTCCCTCAGGAAAGTATCTTGGGTCGCCGCCCTGAGTCACCTCATTAGCATAAACTCAGGTAAGCTAGAAAGAGAGTTTTTGTGCATAACAAAAGACACACTTACCATTCAAAGAACTCCAAGGGTTTTAGGAGCTCTGAGCCAGATACTGGTGACAAGACCAAATCTATTTTTTTATTACACCATGGTTTGATTTCTGAGGAGAGTAGAATATCATTATTATATTTTTCTCTCCCAAACCATCAGTAAGCTTTCACAGTGTGTTTGCTGCTGCATCATTTGCTAATTTTCTTATATTTTACTACATAATTTCAGTTTGGCTTTGACATAATGGCTATGAAAATACTTGGAATAATGTAAAAACACTCTCTGTCTATAAAGTATTATTATTACTTTTAACTATGTTGGAAAACATAGTGTTTTTTCCTAGAGACACTAAAGAACCATGTTTGTGTCCTCTGCCTCTGACCCACCTACTGAAGCAGTTTGTCTTCACGTGGTCCGCATGCCTTAAATTGAGAATATTTGAGACTTATTCTTATTGACCAGGATCCTCAGTCATAGTCCCAAGGGATAGGTTATTTGTAAAGCTCAACAAGGGAAAGACAGATGTGAAAAGTATGACCTATAAGGAACATAATGGGTTTTATTTCCAGCCTCTTCTGTAGCCTGTACTTAAGAGATCTGTTGCTTGACATTGAAAGTATATCTAACTTTTTGAGTCATTAATGGATGTTGATGTATTACAGTTATCATTTTTAGATATGGTTTGGTTTGTTTTCTGAGAAATCATCTATCTTTGCATATTTATAAGCCAGCATATCTGGCAATTTATTGCCTCTTCATTTGTGGAAATACATATGTATGTGAATATTATATTCATATTCATTAGAAGAAGTGATGGAATTGTAATGGAGGGCATCCTGAAGTTTGACTGGCCAATACCCTCCTTACAAAATTGACATCAAAATAAAACATAAAAGAAACCATCCAGCACCCAAGTCTTGGTTTCTAATAGAATTCTCCCAAAAAAAAGGAACTAGACTCCTTGGAAAAATGTCTGAGTCTAGGGCTACAGCAGGAAATATGAAAATGAGCCTGGAGAATCTTGTAGCACCTGAAAGTAAGGAAGTGCTCAAAAAATAAAATGATGGGAATATGTCAAAGAGAAGAAAGCAAACAACCCAAAACTGCTTCCATGGCCAAAATGGAAACAATTTGTGCAACATATTAAATAATGTAGCATCGGATTACATCAAAGAGAGTAAAATAAATATCTGTGTGTCCATACTGATACAGATAAACTATTGAAGAAATAAATACATGGAGGGAAGAGACAAATCTGTGGAAAAGAATTCCAAATAATTTGTGTAGATACTACCCCTTCAGTGAGGTGGAGCGTAATTGCCACACCTTTAGTGTGGGTTATACCTAATAACTTGCTACCAAAGAATTCAGTATGTAAGAAGGAAAACAAAAACAAAAACCAAGAAGTAAGTTGACAGAGGAGAAACTTGGGAAACACTACCTCAGTCAGATGGTCAATGCCAACATCATCATCGATAAGACATGTTAATCGTATAGACACTTGATATGATATAATTATCAATGATGATGTTAGCATTGATCGTTGTTAACATCTTTAAGAACAAGAAAAGGGTAAAAAGTGTCACAGTCCAGAGGAAGCTAAGGAGATATGACAAGTAATGTAACGTGATTTCCTGGATGGGATCCTGGAATAGAAAAAAGACATTAGAGGAAAACTAATGAAATTCAAATGAACAGTGGCATTTATTTAATAATAATTTCTTAATATTGGTGGGAATTTTTTAAGTATAGTTGACATATAACATTACATCAGTTTCAGGTGTATGACATAATGATGAATTTCTGTATACCACTGATACCACATTCTAGTTAACATCTCCAGCATACATGGTTTATCGGTTGGGACAAGTGTGCGATAGTAGTGTAAGATGTTAAAAATAGGGGAAACTGGGGCGCCTGGGTGGCTCAGCCATTAAGCATCTGCCTTCAGCTCAGGTCATGATCCCAGGGTTCTGGGATCGAGCCCTGCATCAGGATCCCTGCTTGGCAAGAAGCCTGATTCTCCCTGTCATACTCCCCTTGCTTGTGTTCCCTCTCTCGCTGTCTCTCTCTGTCAAATAAATAAATAAAATCTTAAAAAAAAAAAAAATAGGGGAAACTGAGTGCTGTGCATACAGGAATGCAGTTGCAAAGTTATCTTTACAGCTTTTATGTAATAAACTAGATCCCAGGTTTTTTTTTCTTTTATTGTGGAGTAAAAAGATAATTAAAAAGAAAATAAGTAAAATTATAAGACCAACATCTCACATTTATAGAACTAACTCAGTTTTTGTATGGAAGAATATTTTCTGGAACCATTCAAATCCAGAAAAAAAAACTAAAAAGTATATGGTATTTGCTTGCTTTCAACAGATAAGAGTCCTGATTTAAGAGACATTGTTTAGTGAGTGAACTGACCATCAATAAAGAACGTAGAAATATCAGTGGGGAATATTGATAAAGATTATTTTTCACTTTTAAAAAATTTCCTGGGACTGCTGAAAATATCATGTCAGATTTGGATATCAACAACTTGTTACCAGTAAAAGGCACGACTGGGACATTAATAACCCATTTTAAATAATTTGAAGTAGTTCTATGAGGGTTATGAGCTATCGGTGAAGAGAAGAATACGTAACTACTTGTTATCTGAAAGATGGTAAATATAATTCCTTTATTTTCTCAGCCAACATTTCTCGAATGCTTACCAATTGCTAGGTTCTGGGGATACAAAGTTAGTCCCTAATGTCAGGAAGGTTATAATCTAGTAAAGGACAAGAGCCTATAATCAATAAGAGAAATTAAGTAAAATATTTGTCTGGGTCCATTGAGAGCATTGAAGGAGTCATCAATTCCAGAGGATAGGGGCAGCTGGAAAAGGCTTTGCGAACAGGTGGTTCTAGTGTGTAGGTATATTTCACCATTCTAAAAGAGTTGGATAGACAGAGTCTTGAAGCTGTATGTCAAATTTAGACAACTGCCAGTGTTTGAGAATTTCGCAATCATGCTGGAAGCAGAGATTCTATAAGAGAACCTTTTTTCTGTAAGAGAAAATCCTGGAAATACATATTCTAATTTATAATAGAGATTTTAAGGCTGGCTAGAATTTTAAATAAGGTAATAATGTGATCAAACCATTCTAGCAGCTATTTATCAAGGACAATGAGGGTGGCTTGCCTATCAGGATGTCTTGGGGCTATATTTTATCTCCCTACCACCCAAACACTACTAATTTCCTCCACTACGATGGAATAATATACCTAGGAGTATCGTTACAACAGCCCTTAAATGTAATGGGACAGGAAGATGAGAAAAACTTTAGAGGGGGATGAGATTGTAGACAACTGAGAAAGTGTTAAATGACTGTTTTAATAGTCCACGTGAGAGGTCTGAATGAAGGTTTTTAGCAATAATGATAGAGAGGAAGGCAAATGTGAGAAAGTTCGATGAGACAGAATCACTTGGAATTTGATCCATGGTAAGTGGTAAGAGTATAGATGTCACAAATGACTTCGTTATTGAAAGGCACAGACTTTGGTTTGTGAGGAAAGATAATTAAGTTTCAGCCTATGGAGTTTGAGCTACCTATGGGACGCAGGGGTAACATGCCCAAAGGGCAGTAAATAAAATGATCTAGAGCAGCAGCTGGCAAACTTTTACTGTAAGGAGCCAGATGGTAAATATTTTAGTCGTTGAAGGCTATATATAAGGTCTCCATCACAGCTACTCTGTTCTGTTTTTATAGCTGGGAAGCAGCCATGGAAATATGTAAACAAATGAGTGGGGCTGCATTCCACTCTAACTTTATGAACACTAAAATTTGAATTTTATATCATTCTCACATGTCTTGAAGTATTCTTTTTTTTTTCAATTATTAAAAGATGAAAAAAAGTATTCTGTACTCAAGGACTGTACAAAAACAGACAGCGTGGCAGATTTGACCCAGGATCCTTAATTGGGTGACCCTGGATCAACAAAGAAGCATGGCCTAAGGAAACCTGGGTAGCTCAGTCCGTTAAGCGTCCGCCTTCAGCTCAGGTCATGATCCCAGTGTTCAAAAATGATTAAGTCCCTAATCATTAAGTTTTAGTAAACCAAACTCTATCTCTTCTCAATATTATTTTTTTTCTTTTCAATTTTTAAGTTGTTGAAAAGCATGGCATAGAAATACCAGTAACCTAATGCAGTTTTGTTAGACATAGGAGAAATTCAAAGGTCAAAAACTTAAAAGTGCTATTAGAAAATATTGTAATTTAGTTCTGATTAAATGCAGGGACATAACCGTGACTACGATCTGTGATAATCATCTGTTTCTACAGTATGTAGTATGAAAGTGGCATTATTTTCAGTAAAGAGGCATCCACTAAAGGCAGCCAGTTATCTCATCACTGAAACCAATTTTAAGGGAGGCAAGTTAGCGCCAGATTATTTATGTAAAAGAAATAAATGACATTATCTTTTCTTGATGCTTGTCTGAGTTAGAGGAATATGGTCTCATTTTCACAGTTTTTGAAACAAAATATCTAGCTGCTGGGTATACTTCAGAATTACTTGCGGAGAGTTTTGAATCAGTAGGATGGAGGTGGCAGGGCATTTAATTTTTAAAATCAGGTACTTTCCAATATGCAGCTCAAAGATAAGAAACATAGTAGTGGGGTGGTGGGCTGGTGTAGTGGGTGTGGTATGTATGTGTTGTGGTCTGGTATGTGTGCATATTGTGCGTGTGTATGTGTGTGTGTGTGTGTGTGTGTGTGCGCGCTTCCTTCTCAGCATCTAAGTTGGAACAACTAACCTGAACAACAGTCCCATTCTCTCCTCCTTTCTTTTGTCTTTTTCCTTAACAATATGGAGATAAACTTCTACCCCTTTATTTACTGGCATTGTCCAAAATCAAATTATCAGATTTAGAATGAAATGTGGAATTATTTGCATTACTGGTCGGAAAATGAACAAATTTGCCCACAAGCAAAGATAGGATAACAGCAGCTGCCAACTAATCCTTTTATCTCTCTGAATCTGGGTGGAGCAGAGACTTTTATTATGCTGGCATCCATACAGTGCACTGATGCCAATATCTGGGCCCCTTTGTCGATGCCAACATCATACAAATCTTCTCATCCACTCTGTTCCATCTGCGGTACTTCCCCTGGGTGCTGGGGCTAAGAGTTGCCACTGAAATGCTCCATTCCAGCACAGTCGTCTCTCAGAGCCCCTTCTTGTTATTAATAGCTACCATGAGAGCGCATGTCATGTGGCAACTACTTTTTTGGGCACTATGTATCTTCTCATTTAATAATCATCACAATATTACAAGGTAGCTGTTATCACTATCATCATCATCATCATCATCATCATCATCCTTCTATTACAAATAAGAAAACTGAGCGTTAGCAAGTGTAAAGTAACTTATCCTGCAATAGAAAGTGATAAAGCCAAGATAAGAACTATGTTTGGTCTAATCTTTGCTTTCTTCCCTGAGCCAAGCTGCCAAATATCACTGTGTTAAATCACTCATCACATTGTATCCAATTGGAAAGCATTTCTACATCTGAAATATTAAAATCTATTTCCTAGAATAGTGAGTATGTAGGGTGCTGCTTTGTACCAGAAGACACGATTTTGAAATAGGAGGTGTAGAAGGGCAATTATATCCACTTGTTTTAAAAAACCATAGGTCCAATTAAGAAAACCAGTTTCAGGATTACCAGGGAAGGACTGGGGAAAGGTGATCATTAAAATGATTGTTAAAAGCAAAGACTTTGGAATGAGGCATATATTTGAATTTAGAATCCAGAGCCTATAAGATCTTCTCTGGGGTGTCTGTGAAATGGGGCTAATAGCATCACAGAGTATTGTGAGGATGACAGAAAATAATATAGGTTATTGATTTAGGGTAATGCCTAGTGAATAGTTAGTGCTATTAGTATTTAGAAAAGAATTCTGAAAGACTAGAGCATTGAATTACATTAAATCAAGGAATCAAAGGGATGGGGGATTAAATGCAACGGAGAAGCTGCATGTTTGAGCAACAATCTTCACAGAACCAAGTCTCAATAGAAATGAGGATGATACCTTTTGGATTGGATGGGATTGTGGTTACCTGTTGGTACATAATAAACAACCCCAAATATAGTAGCACAACCTATCATTGTATTCTGCTCATGAATTCTGGGGTCAGCACTTCACGCAGGGCATGGTAGAATCGGTTTGCATGTGCCTCTACGATATTTGTGGTCTTGGTTGAGAAGATACTAGAGATGGCTTGAACGACTGAGGTGGAGCCATCTGGAAGCTTCTTCATTCACATGTCTACTGCTGGAGCTTGGTTACTTGAAGACCACACCCACTGGAAACTGACAACTGGAGTATCTAATGGTGTTTCCATGTAGACTCGACTTCTCTCAGCATGGCCTTTGTTTTCTGAAAGAGAGCACCCCAATTAAAGCCTCTAGACAACAGGTGTTCCAAGAGAACAATAGAAGCCACATACCATTTCCTGACCTTGACTTGCAAGTCATGTAACATCACTTCACGAATATTTTATTGGTGCAGGACATTCATTAAGGACAGACAGCTAAGATTCAAGGGAAATGAATTACTCTCGTTTTAGATTGGGAAATGGCAAAGTAGAGTGGCCAACCCTCTTGGTTTCCCCAGGACCTAGGGAGTTGCTGTGATATAACCCTGTCAGTTTTAAAACTGGGAAATACCGGGAAAACCAGGACAATTTGGTTTGTCTATGGCAAGATCATATTGAGCGCTGGGAAGAAAATACTGTTGTACAAAATACAGTCTGCACCAGAGATGGCAACTATGGAGCAGAGCTGTAACTATGTCAGGCCAGAGTCTGGATCAGCCAACCCACAGGCATTTGCATGTTTCAGCTGCCCTGACCCACTTTTTACTAGTGTTGTTTGTTGGCATTGTCAAATGTGGGTTAAAAGAGAATGAGACTGGCCTATGATAGGATGTCGAGGAATCTGGCCGTGGGTAAAAACAAAGCCTACTGATGTACCCTCACCCTCAGCCCTTGGTGTTATGTGTAGCACCACTGCCAACACTACCTTGGAGAAGCCATTGCCCCAAGTCTTTGCATGTACTAAGGGTCTTGCTCTTCACAGCAGAGCAATTCAGAGTGTGATCCCTGGACCAGTGGCAATAGGCTCCCCTGGGAGCTTGTTAGAACTACAGATTCACATACTGTATCCCAGACTGACTAAATCAGAAGCATTAGGAGGTGACCGAGGAAACTGTTTAAACAAGATCCCCAGGCAGTTCTTTTGTTTGCTCAAGTTTGAGAAACACTGCTCCGGCACAACTGCCAGGTTAGCAGTCCTCATCCCAGCAGTGTATCCAAACCATTGGGGGGGGGGGCAGTTAAATCAGACCAAATTCAGCTTCCTAGATTTTGTCACCAAAATGATCCTGATTCAGTAGATTGGGGAAACAGTGGCATAGGCAAACACACACACACACACACACACACACACACACACACACACACCCCACACACAAAAACACAAAGAAAAAAAACACAGGACCTGGATTTCAGAAACTGGTATTTTTCGTCCAGCTTTGACCCTTAAGTATTGTGGACTCCTCTCTGAGAAGCCAATTGGAACCAGATGAACAGTATGACCCTTTCCGGTTCTGGCATTCTGCAATATACATGATATCCTGAACTCACTAACACAGACTAATACATTATTGACAAGGAAACATTCTACTGCACAGTGTCTGGATATATCTTTTCTCAGTAATTCCACCCCCTACCTCTTTTAGGGAAGTGAGCTAAAGTAGATATTTTATGTTAGTAGCAGTATACACGCAAGCACATAAGTGCACAGAAAATTACCTTATTTGCAAACATCACTTAACACAAGTCTTTCAAATATATCACATTAGTTGTAGAAAGAAAGAAGATATTTTGTAACTTCAGGTAGTAATTTATTATTTGCAACAAAGACACAAAACCTCACTGACAACATGAGGACAGTTTGAAACCATTGAAATCGTACATGCAACATTTCAGAAACATTGATTTTTATGTGACATCGTTTTCGGAAAGACTGATTTTTACCTCTAAATTATTTTAATTACGCTCTAACAGGTGTTTGGGATGAAACGCTATGTTGCAGTTATCCATGTGAAGGTTTGGTCTGCATGGATTTTTCTGAACATCTAGCTCTGCAAGAGAACAAAAGGAGAGTGTTGGTATATAGACATACTTTATTACAAAGTGTATTTTATATGACTAATAGTTAGATTGTCATCAAAACCTTGAAAATAGTATCAATATATTTAAGTGAAAGATGGTCAACACTAAGCCGTTACAGGAGGAAGCTATATCTATGTATTTTGTCCTTGAAAATTCGCTTACTGAGTTAAAGTCCTTAGTTTTAAAAACTTAACAGTAAGCTTGGATCTTGTTTTCAAATCAATTTACTCATGAATGATTGTCATGTATTCTAATTTATCAGTAAATTGGCAAGAGGTATTAAAAATTGATCTATACAGGTAACTTCTCTAAGCCAATAATGAATTCCCCGCTAAATTCAAACTATCAGAGCAAGAAGGCAAACTAACTAGTTTTCTCTTCGGCACAAAAGGACTTTCGTGAGTCTCAGTAAATATTGGCATGTCCAACATAAAATCCTGGTTCTTCTTTACCTTCCATTTGATTTGAACATTTTGAAAGCCCTGGAGTATCAGATACTTATGTTAAACTGAGCTCACCAGAAAGCCAAGCCTTTAGATGTTATTGTGACCATCATTTACTGCCTAAAACATGTGCAGAAACTCTAATAATTCTAGCTTTAGAGGGTTGGAATTCTGATCTACTATTCCCTTTTATTTGTGGTTAGAATAACTTCATAGTGATGAGGCACCAAATAAAGCTAAGGTCACCAGCAGAAACTGGAGCAAAAAAAATGAATCTTACTTAAGGATTCTTTTGAATCTGGTGTTGAACTGACTGAAAAAAAAATATTACATTTATTGAACTGAGAGGGTTCTTTGAATAGTGTCACAAAGACAAAAGGAACAGGTCAGAAAAGCATAAAATTGTGAAAGCGTTGAAATAAAATGCAATAATCAGAAGCATAGTACATAATGTTTCTTTTAATTGTATTTTGTGGTTTTGTTTAGCAGACATCCACATGTTTGTTACTTTGATCCAGAATGACCCAAATATCTAAATAATGATGCAGAAATTAGTGATTTTTAGACTGTTAGGAGAGACTATAGAAGATATTAAAAAGGAAAAAAAATGTAGGAGGTATTATTTATGTATAAATGTAATTAGCTAAGTATTTTACCTGTATCTCACTGAACAAGGTTGATTTAAAGAAGGCAGAAACTGTTAAAACAATTTTTGGTCTTAAGAATTAAGTGAATATTTTAAATGAGAAACTTGAAACCATCCAAGGGAAAACAAAACAAAATAGAAGTGAATGATTTTATTTTTTCCTCAAGGCCTAAGTGTGTCTTGTACCCTAATATCACTTCACCCAAGATTCAGATTTCCAGAACAGGTAGATTCTTAAAGCAAAATTGCAAAGCTTACCTAAAAAGAGGAAAGCAAAGACAACACATATTCAACACAGAGAGCAAAGTGGGAATTAGTTTTTATTAGTTGTAGAATGCAGGATATTTTTTTTTTTTTTTTTTACTGATCTGACATTTTTCCACTACAGCTAACAGGTAGACTTGTCAAGTATCCCTGAAAGAAACACACACACACACACACACACACTCACATTTAATTTGATGGCAAAAATTGGTCTAAAAAGCATATGCCTATTTTTTTCCTCCCTCTTGCCTACTTCAGGGTTTCTCAACCTCAACACTTTGGGCAGATACCCACTTGGCATTTTGACATATGGGGCAGGATAATTATTCGTTTTAATGGGCTATCTTGAACATTGTGGAATATCCTTGTCCTCTATCCACTGGATATCATGCCTCCCTCCCAGTTCTTACAACCAAAAATATCTCTAAATATTGCCAAATATCCCATAAGAGACACGGTTGTCCCTACTGAGACCCACTGAACTCCTAGACTATTTTTGAGAATCTCTTTTTTTTCTTAATGAAAATAATTAATAAATTTGCTAATACATTTTAGCTATTTAAAAGAAATTTCACATAGAGGAAGATTGGTCAAGGCACTAATATAAACATTTCTTTTCATAGTGGTTATTTCTTGATGTGATTTTTGTTTTGTTTTGCTTTTTGACATATCATTGATACTGTGGATCATTATTTTTATAGTTTGTTTTCTCTAGACCAGAGTATCTGAGATATGTTGGTTGACTAATAACTATATCTATTAAGAAATTAGCAGTTGCCTCCCATCCCCATCCTACAACCAAAGCTACATAAAAGAAGGAAGGAAGGAAGGAAGGAAGGAAGGAAGGAAGGAAGGAAGGAAGGAAAGAAAGAAAGAAAGAAAGAAAGAAAGAAAGAAAGAAAGAAAGAAAGAAAAGAAAGACCTAAATATCAGGTCTCAGTAGCTTCAAAAAATTATTAGGCATTCACTTCCTATCAACTTGGAGCCTTTAGTACCTGACATGGGATTTTTAAAACACCATGGGTGTCTGAAAGGCTGTGGCTCAGCATTTCAATCTACCAGAATAATCAACTGGACTGTATTTACCACATTATGTAAGGATTCCAAGTCCAGTAGTACAACACCTTTATTCTAATCCTGCCATATGTTTTCCCTGCCCCTCTAGCTACCTTTGCTCCATGATCATAACTTTTAGTTCCAAGAATAATACAGTTTTTAAAATTCAATGTGTAGTTCCATATGTAGCAATATTTCTGAGCTTCATTTGCACTAAACTTTCTTCAAAACTTACCCCTCTCTTCAGTGCTATAGGTGGGCAGCTTGCCATGTAAAATGGGTTCTTAGAGGCTTTCTCTCCATTTTATTCACTTAACTTGTCTCCCCACCACCACCACCACCAGTTAGCTCCTAGATGCTTAAGTGTGGGAGGGGAGGGGGGAAGGGGAGCAAAGGCACAGGAAATGTCTTTCCAAAATAGCTCTCTCTTAGGAAGACGCATAAAGTGAATCTCTGGCTAGGGCAGATTTTTGAAAGCCAAATGGCCCCAATGGAAAATATTTGACTATGCTTCCTGTGAAAATGAATGATGCGTGTTCCAGCTGGATGACCACTTACACTTCCTCCTTATGCCCCTGGGAATCTAGATAGCACTTTTCACCTCCAAAAAGTCACCCTTTGCTTCCAGGACAGCCCCCTCCCTTCTTGGTCCCTGAGAAATCCATGGAGCCTTGTTTTCATCTCAGTAGAATTACAGCTAATTTCTGATGCCTCTTGGTCTTTCTTTCTCTGCTTTGTCCCCAAACTCTGGAGCACACATACGGAGCTCCCATGAATCCTCTCTCATTAGGTTTAAACCAAGGGGAAAGAAATGCCAGAGCCCTCTGATAACTCTGTCTTAACGGTGGCATGTTCCACCCTGCTCGTTGCAGTACATTCTGCATGTTCACATCGTGTATACAAGCTGCCAGAAGTACAGTGACCTTCCTCAGGATGGCCTGTGGTCTTTGATGACTTCAGGTTTGTCTGCTCTGGAGCTGGGCAGCCTGTCCTGACTGAGCATGCGCGTGTTCAGTGTGAGGACAGTCAGACGCTATTGGCATGGAATCAAAGCTATTCCATTCTCTTCTTATCAACAGTGAGTCGGGAAAACATTCAGATTTCAAAATGCCTTCAAGCTTCCAACCTCGCCTTCTGAAGCTTCGTAATTAAGGAACTCCCTATCCTCAGTCCTTTCACTGAAGACTCTGTTCACTTTCTGGCATTAACTAAACTGTGTCTCTCCCCTGAACATGCCCTCAAGCCCACTTTGAGGGAAGATTTTTTTCTCACTTCTGCTGTACTTCTATTTTAGGGATTAGAGGTAGTGTCACATTGGTCCATCTCCTGAGGACTTGTTAAATAACAAACAAAAGAAAAGTTCCTCTGCTCTTTTGAAGCTTAAGGCATGTAGCTGTACTCTGAGAGTCCATTATAGACATAGCAGAGATTACGTACAGACTCTATAAGTATCACACTGACTTTGTTGCAAGCTTCTTTTGATTACAACATGGAAAATTCCTATGCACTTGGCCTTCAAAATCTGTTGTGTTTTTTTTTTTTTTTTTGGTAAGATTAAAAAAACAGGGGACTATGATATTAGCCCATATATATTTTCTTTAACAGATATGCTAAGGAATATTTGCATTATTACTATTTAGATTAAACCAAACAGAAACCTTCGTATAGATGGAAATAATTTCTTTAGATACTCATATTAATACTCAATAGTAAGTTAAAGAATTAACCTTAAAAGGGAAAGAGGAGGAAGACTTATGAAGGGCAGAGAGACAGGAGGTAGAGAAGGTAAGCCTGTGAAAGGTTATTGAGGCAGATAAAATTTGAGCAGGAATTTAGAAAGGTAGTTATGGGATGAAACGAGCAAATTTCACCCAGACGAGTAGAGAAGACCCACCTTAGAAGTCAGACTTTGTTTTGATTACCTGCAATATTTCTAAGTAGTTGTTTTTGATAGTTACTAGCATTGCCTTTCCAAAAGGATGCAGTAATTATTTTTCCCCCAAACATTACCAAACAAATGAATTTAAGTGAAGTTGATTTTAATTAAGGAGGAGCTAATGGAGTCTAAGATCTAATAGTGTATATATTCTTTAAAGGTGCTAGAAAATGCAACTTGATTCATACATTAATGGTACGGAGTCCTTTTTTAAAAAAAGATTTTATTCAGAGAGAGTGAGCGATAGATCACATGCACACATTGGGGGGGGGTGGCAGAGGAAAAGGGGGAGAGACAGAGAAATCTCCAGCAGACTCTGCGCTCAATGTGATCTCATGACCCTGAGGTCACGACCCTGAGATCATGACCTGAGCCGACATCAAGAGTCAGAGGCTTAACCAACTGAGCCACCCAGGCGCCCCAGTATAGAGTCTTTTAAGCAACACATTGAACTACAAAATGTTTATAATAAAAGGTGAGAAGAGAGTTTGGGTTTGTTATTTGAAGTTGTTCTAGTGAGAAAGAGCAGCATTATTTGTTTATTTTTTTGAAGTTCTTTAACTCTTATCTTAGAGTTTTTACTAAATACATTTGGAGTACTTGATAAGAGGTAATGGATTTTTGGGGCGCCTGGGTGGCACAGCAGTTAAGCGTCTGCCTTCGGCTCAGGGCGTGATCCCAGCGTTATGGGATCGAGCCCCACATTGGGCTCCTCTGCTGGAAGCCTGCTTCTTCCTCTCCCACTCCCCCTGCTTGTGTTCCCTCTCTCGCTGGCTGTCTCTATCTCTGTCAAATAAATTAATAAAATCTTTTAAAAAATAAATAAATAAAAAATAAAAAAAATAAAAAATAAAAATAAACTCTTAAAAAAAAAAGAGGTAATGGATTTTTGCTTTTGTGATAAAGGTGAATTTATACCTTTTCTTGTTAATGGAAAATGTCACTTAATTGAAATGTTGCCATTGTGCATTTTTAAGGACAGTTATTTATTCATATGAGTATGTACCATATTCCAAAAAATGAATGTAATTGAACTTATTTTGTAAGAGGATGCAGCAGAGAACCTTGTAAAATTATTTTTACATCTTAAGTGACTTTGGTAAAATGCAGGTTTACATGAAATGACAAGCCTTTATTTAGGTCAGTATAATCTGTTAAGAGTAAGATTGACATTTTTGTTGCTGTACGGTTTTCTGATTCACTATATAGGATAATAAGTGATAATATACATGATATAAATAAGTTACAGTATTGGTGCAGCAAATGCAATATTCCTGATAACATTGCTATATAAAGTTATAACCATAAAGATATCCATATATTTAGTTCACAGTAGAAAATTTTGAGATAAAATCAAAGAATATAAGATAGCCTGTATAGAACAGTAAAAACAGCAGAGTTTTTTCCTCTATTGGCTACTTAGCAAATCTATGTAATTCAATCCAGAAATGTGAACTATACCTTTTAGCATATATTTACATGTTTACAATAATTAGGCACATACTGTTGGGTCTTGTACTTTTTTTTTTCTTTTTTCCTTTTAGATTTTGTATGAACTCTCAGATATATCTGTGTAGCTTATATATTTATCACTATATATTTTGCATTTTTGAAAGTGACAATAATCAATAGGCCTCTTCAGCCATTTTCAGACTGCATATTTGTATTCTTTTCATCTCTCCCCCCCAATATGCAGAATAAATATACATCACTTTATATAAATATACAGATATCTTTCATAAAATTATCTTGTAATATATTCCCTTAAGTGGAACTATAAGGAGAAAGGGTAATAATGTTTTTTTTTTCCATTCTGTATATGTTGTCATTTATTATATAACCCTGATTCCTCTTTGCTTGAAACTTTATAATATCCTATTTTAATCCTACTTACGTAGAGAAAATCCAGCTTAGCTAATGTTTTAAATATGCACGAGTAACAAAAACTATGAATTGAAACATATATGTTGGGGCGCCTGGGTTGCTCAGTCGGTTGAGTGTCCAACTCTTGGTTTCATCTCAGGTCGTGATCTCAGGATGGTGGATTGAGCCCCGTGTCAGGCTCCGTAAGAGTCTGCTTGCCCCTCTCCCCCCGCCAACTCGGACTCACCCCCCCCTCAAATAAATAAGTAAAATCTTAAAAAAAAAAAAAAAGAACACATATGTTTCCAGGGACATGTGTATGTGTTTTCTTTTATTTACAAATATGTCTTTGATTTTTAAATGTCCTAGAAATATGGAAGTAATTCAGTGATTAAAACTTTGAACAGGATTCTCTAGCTCTTCTAATTTTTTTCTGGCTTTTTCTTTCTCTTCAGGTTTCAAGAAATCTTAAATTCCAGTTCTGATTCTTTTAAATACCACAAGATTTCTATTTCTTTCCCTCCCTCCTTCTCTTCTCTCCTCATTAGCTTCATCTGTCCTCACATGTATCACCAGCGTGTTTGAATAGAGAATTACCAGGTAGCCACATGTAACCCAAACTTATTCTGAACTCTATTTGTGAATTTCCAATTCCCTGTTTGGCCTCTCTGTTTTGATAACAAACTAATAATAGGAATGCATTTTAAATGTGTATTACCTTTTCCATTACCAGTGCCATTGTGACCTGACTATTTTTTAACTCTACTGTTAATTATAATCACCTCCTTACTCTTCTTTCTACCTCTTTCTTTTTTCCCTTATATTCTACATTTTGTAGCCAAATTAATTTTCCTAAAACAGAACTTCATTCTCTGTTCATAAGCCTCAACAGAATCTTTCTAATTTAGCAGGCAATTAAAATTCTTCAAGATACTGGAAAGTATCACTTCAACCCACTTTCATAACTTTGCACCTAAATTTAAATGCCTTTCATTGGTACCATTAGTCATCAGAATACTACCAACATTTGAGATCCATCTGAAGTGTCCTTCTTTAACTTACCCAGCATTACTAAGAGCCAACTATGTAGCAGACACTGAGAGATTCAAAAATGAAAGAAAAACAAACCAAAAAACCCCGTAGTTCCAGTTCTTAGGAAACTAATTGCACTGATTTGAGATTTTAAATCGCACAATTCTATAATTGTTGACAGCATGAATGGAGCTTGAGTTGCTTTGAATGATGAGTCAGTGAGCACCAAACACAAGAATTTAAGGGCAAAGCAATTCAACAGGGAAAGGATAATAGTCTTCTCAATAAACCGTGCAAGGACAATTGGATCTCCATATGCCAGTGAATGGAGTTGGACTCATACCTTACTATACGCGAAAATGAACTCGAAATGATCTTAAAACATGTTAAGTGGTGATAACAACTAAAGGGAAATGCCAGAAAGGAAGAGAGAGAGGGTGTGTGACAATTGTAGATAATGTGCCCAAAAAGCCCTCACTGAGAAGATGATATTTGACCTGAAGGAGAAATGGGCAGAGGGTAAATCAGAAGCTTCAGCCCAGCTGGTGTTGGGAGCAAGCTATTGTCTTGCTTTGCAAGGAGATATTGTATCTGGTGTGTTGGTAGTTCTTGGGCTTTGGTCCACACCTGTTCAGTCACCCCTGCCTCTTGCCATATCATGCTATCTTGATGAATGGAGCAAATTTGTGTAGCTCTCTAGTCTTGAAAGAAAAAAGAGAAAGGATGGAATGAAGACAGGAAGGAAGGGAGGGATGGAGGAAGGGAGGAAAAAAGAAAGAAAGGACCCACATTTTAATTATAATAACACCAAGAGGTAGGTGCTGTGATTATTATTTTCCAGAATAAAATAATAGTAGTATCTCACATTTACTGAATGCTTACTGTGCGCAAGGCAGTCATGTCAGTTGATATGCTAGATGTATATTCTCATATATACAACATTTATTCCTCGTAACAATTCATTTTGTTGAGAGTATGTGGGAACAACAGTGAAATTCCCCGAAGAACATGTAGGTAAATAAAATAAACTGACCAATTTGAATTAGCTACTAAAATTCACATACTTTTTAATAATTAGCTTTCTAGGTAAAGAAACTAGGATGTGAGATCATTCTTAATTCCAACTACAATAATTTGGGAATAATTTCTGGGACCTACCTAAGTGACAGTTTTAATCCAGTAAACATAAGCCAAATTAATTTCATTATAACCCGTCTAGAGAAAACCTGTATGACAACCACAAACTGGTTAACTTGAAGCAAACTGTATGCAATGCAGAACCAAAATGTAAAGAACAGAATTTGGCAGATTTTTTTTTTTTTTAAAAAGCTAACGCAGTGAAACTGTTAGAAGAAAACATAGGAATAAATCTTCATAAACTTGAATTAGGCAATGGTTTCTTAGCTATAACAACAAAAGCACAAGCAACACAGAAAAAAAATAGATCTATTGGGCTTCATCAAAATGAAAAAGACTTGTGTTTCAAAGGGTACTGTCAAGAAAGTGAAAAGACAACCCACAGAATTGGATAAATTATTTGCAAATTATATAACTGATAGGAGATTTATATTCAGAATATATAAAAAATTCTTATCACACTAATAAAACACAATTAGCCCAATTAAAAATTAGGTATAGAATCTGAGAGATGCTCTCTAAAAGCGATATACAAATGTCCAATAAACACACAAAGATGGTCAACATCATTAGCCATCGAGGAAATACAAATCAAAATTATAGTGAGATACCACTTTATAACCATTAGATAGGCTATATTCAAAAAGACAGATAACTCTAAGTGTTGGAGAATTTGGACACTCACGCCCTTCTGGTGAGATTATAAAATGGTATATCCACCTTGGAAAACAGTCTGATAGTTCCTCAAATGATTAAACATAGAGCTACCATATGAGCCAGCAATTTCACTTTTAGGTGTATAACCCAAGAAAAATTTAAAAATATCTCCACGTAAAAAAGTGTGCACAAATGTTCATAGCAGCATTTATTCATAATAGAAAAAAGTAGAAACAACCCAAATGTCCATCAACAGGTGAATGGATAAATAAAATGGGGTATACATTCATAAACAGAATATCATTCACCAACCAATAAAAACAATGAAGTACTGATTTATGCTACAACACGGATGGACCTTGAAAATATGCTACATGAAGTAAGCCAATCAAAAAAAAAAAACCAAATATTGTATGATTCCATTTATATGAATGTCTGAAACAGGTACATCTATAGAGATAGAATGCAGATGAGTTGTTTCCTAGAGCTGTGGTGTGGGGGAAGATGGGGAGTGACTTCTAATGGATATGGGGTTTCTTTTTCAAGTGATGAAATTGTTCTCGAATAGATTATGGTGATAGATACCCACTTCATACCAAAAACTATTCAACTGTGCACTTTAAATGGCAGAGTTATATGGCATATGGACAGTATCTCAATAAAGCTGTTATTTTTTTTTAAATTTAAAGAGGGGCGCCTGGGTGGCACAGCGGTTAAGCATCTGCCTTCAGCTCAGGGCGTGATCCCGGCGTTATGGGATCGAGCCCCACATCAGGCTCCTCCGCTATGAGCCTGCTTCTTCCTCTCCCACTCCCCCTGCTTGTGTGCCCTCTCTCACTGGCTGTCTCTATCTCTGTCAAATAAATAAATCTTTAAAAAAATAAATAAATAAATAAAATAAAATTTAAATAAAGAAGGATGCAGAGAGGCATGTTCTTTCTACTTGCTATTCCCTCCATATAGAATGGCCTTTCGTTGCTCTCTGTGTGGCTCACTGCTTCATTGGCTTCAAATGTCACCTTTCAGTTAGGCCTGCTTTGATCACCAATCTAAATTTCAAAATTTTCTCCTTTGCATGTATTACTGTCTAACATACAGATATTTTACTTATTATTTGCCTCCTCATGAAGGGATGAAGTTTTGCTTGTTGATTTTGTCACTTTGTCTCTAGTCTCTAGAAAATGCCTGATGCATAGTAGATATTCAGTAAATACTTGTTCACAGAAAAGAAGTGACAGATACACCCAGATCTCAAATAGCCTGGTGTGTTTGGACACTACAAATAGTTCTTATATAGCTGGATCAGAGGATACCCAGTGGGGTGTGGTCATAAATAAGGTTGTAGAGGGAAGAAGCCCTTGCTACAGAGGATCTGTTCAGACACACTAAGGAGTTTAATCTCACATGCTATAAACAGGAGAGAACCATGGAAGGGAGGTGAGAAGGGGAATGTAATTATCATTGTTAGTTTGTGTTGCCTTCTTGGAGCCAGGCAATTGTGAGCCTTTTTTTTTTTTTTTTTGGCAAGTTTTAACTGAGTGTGCTCTGCTCTGCTTTTTAAAAATTTCTCTCTCTCTCTCTCTCTCTCTCCCCCCCACCCCACCCCCCAACCCCCACCCCTGCTTTCTCTTTCCTCCCTCAATCTGTGTCTTTCTTTCGAGTAAGAGGATGTCTCTAAAATTTTTCCCCCACCCTATCCATAATAGTTTATTTTATCATGTACTTAGAAGTACATGTAAGACTAAAGATATATAATGTGTAGCCTGAATTACATTTGTTTATTCATTATTTTAATTTGGACTTTTTCCCCCGTGGCTTAAATCAGACATTCATTTAATCCATTTACAAGTCGGTTTCTAGTCTCAATGTTAACTTTATTAAAAAAAAGAATAGAAATTCAGATAAAACATTTTGTCTTCCAGAAAAAAACACAACAACAAAAACAGTATTTTTCTGATGTAACTTGGTTAACACAGTCTTTAGATTTCCACACTAAAAGTGGGGTAACTTAAACAGTGACCCCGAGCAAGGTGAGAAAAGTAGTAATTTTCTTTGTTTAGCTTTGAAATTATTATTCAGCTCAAAAAATGTTAACAAAATGATCAGTTTATTTTACGCTCTTAAAGCAAAATCTGTTTATCAACCCATAAGGAAATTACAAGCCCTGCTCTCAGTTCTTTGTTTAAAATGCACTGTAGTGCAGTATGATTTGCATGTTAATGATGTGAATCCAACTGTATAATAAATGGAAAGGGGAAGACAGAAACTCGTTTTGGAGAGCAGGTTTGTTTGTTTTTCATGATTTCTTCCTTAAATGTTTAACTTGAGAACACATCTATGAGGTATGCTTATGTGAGAGCTAATAATTTGTGATCGTTGAATGGAGTGGCAATGAAGCAAGAAGTTCCATTCTCAGATTTCTCGCTCAGAAAGCCCCTGGACACTAGAGGCATTTGAACATCTTTGGAAGGCAGACGTCATGTAACAAACAGGAGGCTGGCAGAATTCATTCTGTGTCGTGTCATCTCTGAAATCAGAAAACATGAAGCTGCCATAATTTCTCTTTCTCTCGTTAACTCCCCCCATTCTTGACCACATTCAAGCACGAGGTTGGGATGCTTCATATTTTGCGCTTTTTGTTGGTTTCCAATTATGTTGCTGGGCATGTTCTCATTAAGTAAAACCACAAAATAAAATCAATTTTTAAATATTAATGGGTGATTTGTGGAAGCGTGTCTTAGAAGCACTGAATTACTAGAAATTGAAAAAGCAGAATCTGTTTTTGAAAGCCATCCAATTTCCTTTTATTTATAGCCTTTGAGCCATTTCACAAGTTGAAAAGCAACGATGGAGCCATTTCATGTTTAGATTAATATATATTTAAGATATCCTAAAGCCACTATCAGCATGCAGTAGCCCTCTCATTGAACAAACACAGATTAGAGGTAAATGAAGAAATTCCTCTACATTAGGAATTCTCAAACAGAGGCAACTTTGTCCCAGGAGGACATTTGGCAATTTCTAGGGATATTTTTGGTTGTCGCAACTGTGGGTAGTGAGTACTACCAGCATCTAGTGCATAAAGGCCAGAGGTGTTGCTATATTCTACGGTGCACGGGACAACACCCCATAAAGCCACACAACAAAGAATGTGTGTCCTAAAATGTCAATAGTACCAAGGTTGGGAATTCCTGCTGTAAATGAAGATATAAAGCCAAATCGTATCCTAAATTTTGCATTCTAATTCACAGAAACTGGGAAAAGAGTTAGGGTTTGTATTATCTACTGGTGTATAAGAATGCTACTATAAACTTAGTGACCTAAAAAAAGCACATGTATTATCTCACATATTCTGTGGTCAAGAGTCCAGGCCTACCTTGGCTGGACCTTCTATAAGACTGCAATCGCAGCTGTCAGGGATGAGTTCTTATTTGAATGTTGGACTGGGGAAGAATCCATTTCCAAACTCATATGGTCATGGGCAGCATTACATTCTTTGGGCCTCAGTTTCTTGCTAACTACTGTTCTCAGCTCCTCGTCCTGTGACCCCCTCTATAGGCACCTCACAGCATGGCAGCTTACTTCTTCAAAGCCAGAATGTAAGTCTTTTCATAAGACAGACAAAATATGTAATGTAGATTGTGCACATGATGACATACGTTCCACCACCTTTGCCATATTCTGTAGGGTAGAAGCAAGTACAGATCTCACCCACGCTCAAGAGTAAGGAATTACACAAAAGTGTGCACACCAGTAGATTGGGACGATAGGGGCCGCTTAGGAGTCTGTCTGCCAAAGGGAAGTTGTCTTCTGTTTAAAATTCTTGCATTTTAAAAATGTTGCTATTCATTAAAAGTTAATTGGCTAAATGTAAAATACTTGCTGGTAAAATATACATATTATTCAGAAGGGAAATAGAAGGGAGAACGACATGACTCTCACATAGTGACTATCACTGCTACTTTTTCATATGTGTAGCAAATTTGCAGTAACATCAAAGTGCTCTGTCTATAGTCCCCTCACAAAATTATGTAGCTTTATTTGGTACCCTCTTTCTGAAGACCTGTATTTTGTCACTGTTAGCTTGCCCACCTCTCTGTTTCATTTTCTTTCTCTGTATTTAGAATTGTCACGTTATTTGGTGGTTGGTGGTAGGAAGCTTGGGGAGCAGAAAGGCTATCTTGAATCCATCACTGCTAGTGATAGGTGAAGATTCTTCTATGTTTAAAATATATAATTGTTAACAGGATAAATTGAATAACTACTAACTAAAAGTACTGTGAGTTACATAAAACAAAAATAGGTATTGAACCTCTTTTACCATAAATTAAATTTATCTTGTTAAAGTAAATTTATCTTGTTATAATAAATTTTGTTTACTAGATACTTGCTGGGGAGCTTTTTCTGTTTACTTCAAGTGTGTGCTGAATCTATATTCTTTGATATGCAGCTATGTTTCCTTTCACCTTTAATATAAGCCAGATTAATTTCTACATTGTTGGAAATTAATTTTAGCAGTGAGAGTGTGATACCCCAAAGGCTATAATATTAAAGAGATTCATTATTAAGCAGTGAAGCAAAATATTAATGAATAAGAGTTTTATGGTCACATTGACTCTTTTTTCCATTTGTGTCTTCTTACAATGTACAAATAGCTGTAATTCTTTTCAGATACCTTTTGACCTATCAGATATACTAAAGACATAGTCTGTGATATTTAATACATGTGTGATGACTGTTAAAGTTGCATATGGTAGATACCATGTGTACTTTTCATTTTCATAGAATTCAGAATTTCTAGTTTATATCATTTGTATTCATAATGCATAGTTTTAGGGGACATGGAAATTATATAGTCAAGCAGATTTTTGGTTTCCTTCATGTAACTTCCTTTATCTTTGCAGCATTTGCATATCTTATATGGATATTCACAAATACACAAATTATTTATTAAGCACCTATTATGTGCCAGGAACTGTACTGGATGTGAAATATTGCATTATCATTCCTAAGTCTACTTTACCCAATTTTTTAAAGAGAACTCATGCTCATCCTTGTTTAGAGATTTGTCCAAAGTTTCACAACTAGAATGTGCAGGAGCTGGTACTCCTAGGCAGATATCCTTCATGTGGCTCTGTCTAGCTAGGGGTGAAATAAATGACCGCTCCCAGAAAGAATGGATTCCTAAATTCTTATTCTGAATTTATATCCTAAAAATAATAAATATATATTGAATACAAGTATGAGTAATCCAAAATAGCAATTTCATTAATCACTTCCCATTTCTACTTACAATCACTATAAATCACAGATATCAAAGGGAATAGTGATTTAACCAAGTACAGGGAGTGGGACACAAGAGGCGAGAATAGTTGAGATTGAGAATAGTGCTCCAGAAAGACACACTCCCATCACTGAAGATGAGAAGGGGCCTTTCTGGAGACACAGGAAATAAATCCAAGATAATTAGAAGACCGAGAGAGCAAAAGCAGAGAGGCTTAAGTGGTGACTGGAGAAGTAGGCAGGGTAAGGCTTAGCGGGCTTTTTATGCCATGTTTAAGGGTTTTGACTTTATAGTAAGATCAGTTGGGAGCTTTTAAAGAGCAACAATATCAGATTTGCATTTCTCAAAGATCACTGCAGGTACAAGGTGAAAGATAGATTACAGGTACTCATTTGATGGTACAGGGAGATGACTTAACTACTGATAGCTACAACTACCTGGGTGGCCCTCAAGAGCTTAAGCTTAGAGAAAAAAGCCCATCTCAAAAGGTGTCATGCCTGTGATTCTATTTATATAACATTCTTGAAAGGATGAAACTATAGAGATGGAGAATATAGATAAGGGGTTGCCAGGAGATAACTATGGGGGGTGGGGACAGATTTGAATACAAAGAGGTGGCACAAGGCAGTTCTTTTGTGTGATGGAATAGTTCCGAGTTTTGAATGTGGCAGTGGTTATACAAATCTATACCTGAGATAAAATCTAAGAGAACGTAAGTATGCACACATAGATGAATGCAGGTGAAAACTAAATAAAGTCTGTCGTCAAACTGATAAAGTCATGTACCGGTGCCCATTTCCTGGCTTCGATATTCTGCTGTAGTTACATAAGATCTCTCCATTGAGGGAAGCTGGGGGAGGGGCTCTTTTTACTATTTTGCAACTTCCTGTGAGTCTGTACTTATTTTAAAATAAGTTTATTTTTAAGGCTATTATAATAGAACAGGCTTTTTAAAGAATGGGAACAGTGGTGAAGAATAAGGAAAGCAATATTCTCAGTGCATCAGTGATCAAATTTGCAAGTCCTGTTCTGCATATTTTGCAGTGAATCGAGGCAGTTGATGTGAAAGTGCATTTATTGAACAAATACTAATTGAGCTCCTCCTCTGTGTCCAAAGTTTCACAACTAGAATGTCCAGGAGCTGGTACTCCTAGGCAGATGTCCCTTCATGTGGCTCTGTCTAGCTAGGGATGAAATAAATGACTGCTCTCAGAAAGAATGGATTCCTAAATTCTTATTCTGAATTTATATCCTAAAAATAATAAATATACATTGAATACAAGTATGAGTAATCCAAAATAACAATTTCATTAATCAGTTCCCATTTCAACTTAACAATCACTATAAATCACAGATATCAAAGGAAATAGTGATTTAACCAAGTACAGGGAGTGGGTTGTGCTGTTCAAGTCCTTGAGGATTATTGCCGAGCAAAATAGCAATAGTCTATCTTCATGGGATCTTTGGGCTACCAAAAAGAGTCTAAAACTTGGCCTGCAGAGTGTTATACAAATTTTTGACACTCTCCTACATGAAGATGAGGTTGTGCTTCCAAGAGATCAGGCTACAGGCAGAATCACTTGTGGACTCCTAAATTATGTGGGCCATCTACAATTTTGAATCCATAATAGCTTGATTCTATTCATATTACATATTTCAATATTGATTTAAAATGGACCTTTTCTTTCCCATCTGCCCTTCTTTCCCCTCTGCCCCCTCCCATTTACTTTCAAAGCTAAATACTGAATATTTTTTTGAAAAAAAGTTTTGAAATATCCTGTATGCTCCCAATCCTATTACCTCAAAATTTGAAATACCACAGAGCAGGCAAATGATTTTGAAGAAATATTTTTTCCTTATTCACATTATTTTTTCTCAAAAAAATTATTTCCCATTGGAATGCAACTAAGAATATCACTGTCGTTTCCAAAGCTGGTTAGGATAAAGTGGGTGGTAAATGACTAATGGGTTTTAAATGTCCTTCGGAGATTGAGGTGAAAAAGATAAACTTGATAATTTTATTTCAGGCTGGCCGATCTTCTGTTCTTGTTATAGAAATGCAAAAACTGCCTCACCTTTGTAAGTTAGATGGCTGTTTATAATTCTCCTGAGAGAAAGTTGATGGCATCTTGGAATAACCTAAATTTGATTATAATAATGTTATATTATTACTGAATGTCTATTGTATGTTAGTGTTACCAAAGTAAATAATAGGAGTCCGCATTATTAAGGATAGGGAAATTTTGACTTTCTGGAAGAGTAATTTGCCCAAAGCCAAATAGCTAGTAGATGATAATCTAATATTTGAACCTAAAATCAGTACTTTTCCCAGGATACCTCACTGCCTTTTATTTTATTATTAATATAGTAAATGTACTCTTATGAAGCTTTTGAGGTTTCTTCATAAGTCTCTGAAAATGAACATAACTCTTTAGAAGTAGAGGAGCCCAATATAATCAGGAAACATTTTATTTACTTACTTTCCCCAGCAGGTTGGAATATATGGGTGATGTGCAAGTATCAGGTGGGTGCCCAGTCAGTTAAGCATCTGTCTTCAGCTCAGGTCAGGATTCCAGGGTCCTGGGATTGAGCCCCACATTGGGCTCCTTGTTCGTTGGGAGTCTTTCTCCCTGTGCCTGTTGTTCCCCTGCTTGTGCATGCATGTACTCTCTCTCTCTCTTTCTCTCCATCTCTCTCTCTCTCTCTCTGACAAATAAATAAATAAATAAAATCTTAGGGGAAAAAAAGAATGCTTTAAAAATAATAAGGAAGAGAATAACCAGGAGAAAGCAAAATGGGAAGGTTTTTATATATTACTCCATTAGTTTGGAATGTGATGGGTAGGCATGGTTGGAATAGTAGGTCAAAGAAAATAAGTTGTTTGATGCATAAATGAGTGAGAAGAAGCTGCTAAATTCCCAACATGAGGACTAGTTGAAAATATTTGCCTTAGATGCCCTGAATTCTATTCCTGAGTCTGTAACAGAAAATACCTTGGCCTAATCACTCAATCACCTAAACCTCAGTTCAACATAGACTATTTTTACCCTTTCCTTTGTAAAAAAGCAAAATTTAACTGAGTTAATTTGAAGATCTAATTGGTTTTATTCAATGATTCATGAGTTGGGCAGCATCCTATCTAGCGAGTAGAAAGGGACTACAAGGAGCTATACAAAATGGAAGGTTTTTGTAGATAGAAGGGGGCAGGAAAAGGAAATTTCTAGCAAAGAGTGGATTGTTTTAGGCATGGTCACCTTCCTATGAGGAAAAGAAGGGTCCATCAGGCAGATTACTCACTAGTGTTGACCAAGGAATTCCAGATTAACTGGTTAAAGGTTACATTCCTGGAAGAGGCTGAAATTACAATTATCAAATATTCAGTCTTGGTTTACTGATGCAGGGCTTAGTATAAGTGGCTACATTTTCGGTCTGTTTCCTTTTTTCTTTTTTTTTAACAATTATTTTAAAGGGAAGTAATTATAAATTAACAGCATCTATTTAAATATTTAAGTTTCTTGAGAGTCTAGGTCTATAATTTCTGCTACTTGTATTTTGACTTTTGAATATTGTGTAAGCAAAAATTTGAAACTGCTGTATATTAGATCTTACAAAATGTAATCTAGAGTAGGTGATCAAATTATTTAATCCAAAATGTCAATGTAATTGAGATACAGTAGTATACATAGATCTTCAAAAGAAAGCATATTTATTCTCACTCACCCAACATGCACGATTGAGTATTAATGTATCCCAAGAAGTATATTTACATGGAAACAAAACAGAATGTCAAATTTCCCTGCACTCAGAAGAGTTATAGAGTTTAACTGTGTTTTTGGCAGATAGACTGAATTTATGTATCGAGTCTATAATCTATATGCTGAGTATTAAGTCCTTTAGAAGACCGTACAATATGGTTGTGGTTGCATTTGAAATTAAAAATCACTTATATGCCAATTTTACAGCTGCTTTCCTTTTTATGATTTAAATTACCTGAATAAATGAAATGTTTAGTGACTCACCAGTGTGAGAGAGTTGATGGGCACAGTGAAGAACCACCCCTGAACTTTCTACAACCTATGATAAAATTAGACTGCCCTCCCTATAAATGCCTTGAGGAGGGGGACCATGCTTTATACAACCTGGTAGTCCCATTCTAGCAGCTAATTGGAGCTCCAGTTCATGTCATTCTTAGGTTTATTAGATAAAAAATGAAAGCTAGAGGAGTTTTTTTGCAGGGGGGGGGGTGTTGAAAGAAATATTTTGAGGTACTTAAAAAGCCATATAATAGCCTTCTTTTTTTCCAGACTCTAAACGTCAACAACAAAGCAAATAATCAAGACCAGTAGCTGTCCTAAAATAGAGCCTTACATTTTATCAGTTTCTTAGAAACTTGTGCAGATGTAACAAGGACAAGAACATATATATTTTTCAACCATCTGCAATAGATCAAAGTTACCAAAATTGCATTTCTTTAAAAAAAACTTGAAGCTTAAATGATGAACTCTTCTTCATTCTTCACTGTTCACTTGAGTATTTCATTTCCAAACAGGATAATTTTATTTTTCTTGAATTTATTTTAACTTTATACTTTTAAATAAATCATGTATAACCCTTGTATTTTGGTATCACTTTATCTTCATAGGCAAACTACAATTCACAAGTTAATAATAAAACATGTCACTGCAAATATTAGGCAATAACTCCAGTAACAGGATAACAATGATGTCAAATCTAGGGGAATAAAACACAATATTGAGACTAGAAGTAAGGAATTATTCTAAATCCTAACAACAGTTCAACTACTTCCCCTCCTTGAATGTTTTACTGGTTGTTGAGAAATCAGGAAACTCAAATCCACTTGAATTTATTTTCCTAGTTTGTTTGCTGGCATGGTTGCATCATGACCAGAGTTTAGTTAATATTTTTATAAATTAAAAACTTCTAGAAATTTTACAGTAATGAGCATACCAACATTCTTCTGTTGGTTCTAACTCAGGAGTCTTCAACATTTTCATACAGTTTGAAACCAATGTATTTCTCTGGTTGCTTCAGATTTAAATAAATAATAATTGAATGGAGCTAGAGGAGAATTTACATAAGGACTCACTCTCCTTTTGTTTAAATGAAGGGGCAAACATCAGTTCAATTCAATCAACGATTACTGAAGGCCTATTATGTGTCAGTGAGGATCCTAGCACCCATACCCAAAAGCTATCACCACCTCCCTCAAACCCCATGCTCTTGTGGGTATTTGTGTATCCCACAGCATTCTAGTCATTCTCATCACAGCCAGCACCTCTCAGATGTGTGGCCAATTAGCACCTGTTCTCCCCACTTCCACTCTTCATCCATTCAGCCACTCTTAACCACAGCAACTCAAGTGAACCTAAGTTAGATCATGTCCGGGCTCTGCTCAGAACCTTCCAGTGACCTCCCACACCATATAAATACCAAAGTTCTCACCATAACTGTAAAGTCCTATGTACTATAATCCCTGCCACCTCTCCGATCTTATTTCATAGTGGTTTTCCCTCACACACATTGCTCCAGATACACTGGCCATGTCACTGTGCCTAGGCCTTTACAGACGCTGGCTCCTCTCTCTGAGGGGCTCCCCAGTTATTCCCATCTCTCACTCTGCCACTTGTCACCTTAACAGCAAGAGCATGCCTGACACCCTATTAAAAATTGCAATTGCCCCCACCCAGCACTTTCTATTACTTTCCCTTGCTTTCCTTGTTCTTTTTATCCGTAGCACTTTTTAATAACTAATATACTGTATATTTTAATTTTTTCCCATTCATTATCTCTCTTACTAAAATGTAAGCTTTATGAGGGCAGAGATTTTTAGTTTTTGTCATTTTCATTGTTCACTTCTGTATCCCCAGAATTTAGAATAGCAACTGGCACACAGTAAGCAATCAATAATTTTTGGTTGAAGCAAGGAATAAATAACAATATTATCGCTGATAATAAATATTTATTAATGTATTATTCTCTGTCGTTTACTTTGCTAAGTACTATAAATCCATACTGCCATTTTTTTTCTCAAATAAGTATATATGTTATTATCTCCATGCAGTTAAAAAAAAATTAAGGCACAGAGAGCTATGATAATTTGTTCAAAGTCACATCTCTTTCATTTTATTTAATTTATTTATTTATTTATTTATTTATTTATTTATTTATTTATGGGGAGAGGAAGAGGGTGAGAATCTTAAGCAGGCTCCACACCCAGCAGGGAGCAGGATATGTTGCTCGATCTCATGACCCTGAGACCATGACCTAAGCCAAAAATTAAGAGTCAGATGTTTAACCCATTGAGCCACCTAAGTGCCCAAAAGTCACATCTCTTTTAAGTGATTGAGTATTTATCTCATTGTGTTATAAGAAGACATTTCTGCTATTACAGTGTTTTACCAACTCTAAGATTCTCATTATTTCACCTTTTAACATTTCATACATTGGAATGCACCTAACAATTGAAGACATGTCAGAGTTAAATTAGCAAAGATTTCATTTTTCTATGTTAGTGGCACAAAGAATAATTGATGATATTGTACATTCAACAAAATACATTATATTAAAACCGTCTTGAGGTCAGTACTCTCTGCTTCACCTCTGAGTCCTTGATGCCCAGCACAATGTATCAGACAAACACCAATAAAAATATACTGAATGAAAAATATAGTTAGTATATTTTTTTTTCTTTCTTTTTCCTATCTTCTTCAGTAGCTTTTTCTATAAAGCTTGTTAGAGAGGGCTTCGTTACGGCAAGGAACATGATAACTATACTCAACATTTTATTCCCAGTACAACTCCTGTTACATGATAGTTGATTAATAAGTATGGATAGAATGAATTAATCTTGTAATTCCTAGAGCTGAATTCTCTTATAGGCACATAATATATGACATACTTGATACTTAAAAAGATTTCAAACATTTGTTAGATAATATGGATACACATGGGTTTTAGAGTCAAACTATCTGTATTTATTTTTTTTAAAGATGTTGTTTATTTATTTGACACTGAGAGAGAGAGAGCACAAGTAGGGGAAGCAGCAGGCAGAGGGAGAGGAAGAAGCAGGCCCCCCACTGAGCAGGGAGCCTGACTCGGGGCTCAATCCCAGGACCTGGGATCATGACCTGAGCCAAAGGCAGATGCTTAATGACTGAGCCACCCAGGCGCCCCAAACTATCTGCATTTAAATGCTAACGTTACCACTTATGGGCTCTGTGAAGCTAGGAAATTCATGTAACTTCTCTGTACCTCAATTATGCATTGTAAAGCATTACCACACTGCCTGGCATATGATATATGCTCAAAGAAAGCCAACTAATATCTCACATTATTGTTCGCTGCTTGTTTATTGTCTACTTAGATGCTGAACAATGTATTAAGTTTTGTGGATCCTACAGTTTTTACTTTAGGAGAATTAGAAATGCCATAAGCAGAAAGAAATTAGCTCAAAGACAATTACTTCCTCCATTCTTAACAGCAGTGGGCAGGCTCCTTTCTTGTGGATCAAGTTGAGGTTCTCAGTGTCCCCTCCAGGTTAGTATGCTTAAGAGTGAGGTCTCTGTAACTGTGCCTCAGTTATTTTTCTGTTCTTCTACTCATGAACATTTAACCTTTGGAAAATTACTGAATCTCTTGGTGCTTCAGCTTCACCATCTGCAAAATGAAAGTGATTAACAGTGCCTCCTAACAGATTTGTTGTCAGAATGAAATGGGTCAGTTCCTGTGAAGTGCTCAGGATAGTGCCGGATCCATAACAAGCATTCAGGAAACACCCAACAGGTCTGAACCATAGCAATACCAATAAAAGCACATGTGAGCAGTGTTTGGGGCAAATTAATTTCCAAATTCATGAAATCTTTTTACATGTGTGTTTCCGTCATTAAATTTTGTCTAAAGTTTTACCACCACCCATAGTCCTAATGGAAAGGAAGGGATTTTGAAATCCTGGTTCTATCACTTGACAGTTATGTGAGATTGGATGAATTACTTAATTTTACTTCTTTCATCTCAGAAGTGAGTAAATATATCTACCCAAATATTGTTAGGAGCATTAAATTAGAATAAATATAAAACATACAACACAGTTCCTGGCATGGTAGGACTAAATATGTAGCAGATAATTTTAATAAGATGTCCCCCAATTCCCTATTTTAGCTTATTGTTTTATATAAGGCCATTACAAATTCATGTTTAATTAGAACAGATGTTTTCCTCTGTTTACAATAAGCATGATATGCTATGAGAAAATACAAATGGATTAAATTACAAAAATAAATATGCCTTCACATGGCTGATAATTTGTGGATTTCACTATCTTAAGAGGCCATAAAAACAGTATTATGAATGAATTCTGAAAAGAATTGGATGATTTCCTGACAGGTAAAATTAATGTTTCTTTTTAAAAAGTAAGGTTAATCAAATCTGCTGCGACCAACTGATATCCATGGGGATCAGGCAGAATTTCTCTCTTCTACCCAGAGCACTGCACAAATACCAAAAGCCATTTGTAGTGTTGTTACAGTTTTAGGTTTCTTATTTCCTCTATCATGCCCTTGGGAAGATTTCTTCAGTAATTGACCTTGGATTTAAATAAATACTTGGAGGGTGGGGAGAAGGAAATGTTTCTGTAGTCAGCCCAAATATTACATGTTGGAATGAAATTAACCCAGATTGGTAAAAGGAAAACCATGAGGAGAGATACATATTTTAGAGAAGAAAGGAAAAAAATGAAGGAGAATCAAGAAGAAAGTTCATGCACTTCATGAGTAGAAGGTAAACAGTTCTATTGTGAGGTTTTATATTGTTTTAAATTTTACAGTTTTTTAGAAGATGCCTGTATTAGGCTGCTTGGGCTGCCATAACAAAATACCCCAGACTAGGTGACTTAAACAACAGAAATTCATTTCCTCACAGTTCTGGCAACTAAAAATCCAAGACCAAGGTGCTGGTAAGGTTGGTTTCTCCTGAGGTCTCAGTCCTTCACTTAGAGATGGCCACTTTCTCACTATGTCCTCACGTGGCCTTTACTCCGTGAACATGCTTCCCTATCTTTTCCTCTTCATTTAAGGACAACAGTGCTACTGGATCAGGGCGCTACCTTATGACCTCATTGAACCTTTATTACCTTTTTAAAGGCTCCATCTCTAAATAGAGTTATAGGTGGGTTAGAGCTTGACCTTGGGGGAAAAAATTTAACAATGTCCATCCCCAAAAATAAATATGTTTTGTGATCAAGAATAGTAAAGTTTTATTAGAATCGTATTTACTTCTGGGGTGCGTGGGTGGCACAGCGGTTAAGCGTCTGCCTTCGGCTCAGGGCGTGATTCCGGCGTTGTGGGATTGAGCCCCACATCAGGCTCTTCTGCTATGAGCCTGCTTCTTCCTCTCCCACTCCGCCTGCTTGTGTTCCCTCTCTCACTGGCTGCCTCTATCTCTGTCAAATAAATAAATAAATCTTTAAAAAAAAAAAAAAAAGAATCGTATTTACTTCAGTTCCTTAACACATTTGGAAGACTCAGTTGTAGAATGCATGAGATAATTCAGAATGTCATTTTTGATAGCTTACTATAGAAACATGGAATATGGAATTGGGGGACACTGATTTACTTTCTATATGTATGATTATGATTCACTTACCATTTGAGCTTTTGTTTTCTCATTTGTAAAATTAGAAATCCATAGTTACAATTACTCTTCAGTGAATTTAATTAGATAATAGAGATAAAGACATTGAAAAATGTAAAGCACTATACAAATGTTGGTTATTTTCACTGTTTTCCATTTGTATACTCCACAAACTATAACCTGTAGTAATATTCAAAATAATATTTTTTCTTTTCAAGGCAGTTTGAAGGAAAAATAAATTAAACAAAATAAACCAAAATATAAGAATGAAATAAGCCATGGGCAATATTTTTCAGGAGACAGGAGAATTGAAATTTTCCTCTGGAAATAAGTTAATTATGAGGGAAAATATTAGTATGGAGGTTTGTTTAGTTACTTTTATGAAACTACTAAGCACAGTGAGCATAGTAACAATCACAGAATAGTAAGGAAAATTACACAATTTTGATTAAGTGTTATGTGTAAATAGTCACTCAAATGTATTTTCTATTTTATTCTTTTAACCTTTCCCTGATACACAACCACAACCACATGAGGTACTTAACAGCATAGCTTTATTAAACTAGCTGTATCATCAGGTAAGACTCAATGACAGAATACACTGGAAAAGTGTGATATCATTTCTCCATTACTGGAAGATCAAGAAAGCCAACTCCTATGGCATATGATATGGGCTGAACTTGGCCAGAGTGTGTTGCTATGACTCTTCAGTGAATCTATATCTTCTTTTCCAGCCTCTAGCAATAAGGCAAGTTCTTTCTTGGGCACTGGTGACAACATGTGTATCACTAGTACTTATTCTGCCAAAAACTGGCATTGAGCAGAACTCTTGGGAGTCTTACACAGTATTAAATGGAATAGAAGGGATGGGGAATAAATTTGACTTTTATTCTGCTAAAAGTGAAATGGAATGAAATGGCCCTGCTTGTAGCCACCTCTATGCAGCATAATTCCAAAGAAATAAGTTCTGATCCTTAACATTAGTATGTCTTTATTAAACTAAGTCCTTGCAATGTAACATGGAACAATTCAAACTTCAAAAAAATCTCTTCTGTCAGTATCATTGCTTCACAAGAGTATATTCAGTTTAAATATGAATGTTTTGTGATAGGATTATTTTGGGGAAGAGGAGACTTTGTTCTCCCTGCTTCTTTTTGTTTTGAGTTATCTGGTAGTTTTCTTAACAATAGTATAAAGCGCATTCATAAAATAACTTCTTTATCCTATCAACTATGAGAACTCTTAACTACCCTATTTGCTATTTCCCTCTATTTATCTTTTTCTTTTTTTCTTTTCTTTTCTTTCTTTTTTTTTTTTTTGGTGATATTTCACAACTGGACCCTCCCTTGCTTCCTTGACCAACTCCTGATGTTCATCTATCTTTTTTTTTTTTATTTTTTTTTTTTTTT